>NC_084912.1:1581296-1781765 GCF_949316345.1 Pungitius pungitius | reverse complement strand
GAGAGAGAGAGAGACCATCAGAAGTGGAAGAGGGGGGGGAGACACACGGGGTGACGGGGACACTGAGCGCTGTGGGGAGGAAGCAGTACGGTGGAGGACACAGAAGATGGAGACGCAGAGGGAGCTTCTTATCTTCTTGTCTCCTGTGTGTCCATGAAGCCGCGTTGGCGCAGGTTATTACTCGGCTCCTTGCGTAAAACGCTCTTCTTTAAAGCGATGGTTGTGGATTGGCAGCCGCAGGGGAGGGGGGGGGGGGGGGGGGCAGTAGAACTCCCCGACTGCCAATGAACACTCGGCGTTCCATAAAGGGACGAAGTGAGGCATCTCCGGAGATCTAATATCAGAAACCATTTTTTTTCACTATTGAATTCGTGACATTGTGACCTGACACCAACATGAGCCCATCGCAAAAACAGTAATCCTGCTCCAAAAAATGGTGTTATTATGGGATGGAAGGCCTCGGAGAAAGCTTCGTCTCGGGGAGGGAGGGGTGAGGGAGCACCAAAGCAGCGACCAATAGATGCCACCAAAACCCACACGGCCTCTTCAACTGGTTCAAGGCCCCAAATTAAACCTTCTTTGTGCTCAGTTTTCTCTGCATCGTCTTTTTTTTGTATGCTCTTCATAATAAATGTATCTTCTTTTCATAACTACAAGCAACTTCAAATTATCAGTTGATGCTTTTATCATTAAACGAGTCTTTCTCCTTTTTTTCCAATAATGTCAATGTGTTCAAAATGATGAAATCAACCATCCGTTTGTTCTCAGAGAACAATGCAGGCTTTGGGAAGGAAAGAACACAAAAACACCAAATCATTGCAACGGATCATTTTTTACTTGGTAAAAAGTTTCCAGCAGGAACATAGTAAGCGACACGCTTTACATTGTCTTTACAGCGAGTGTAAATGCTGAACGTGTTGCAGATCCTGGCTGCTTTGTTTATTTCGGTGTGGGTGGCTGCATGAAGCTTCGCATGCAGGTTTTTGTGTGTGTTGGTTAAATTCCTCTTTGAATAGCTGCAGGCCGTGCGCGTCATGGACACAAACGTTATCTAACGGGGCCCTTGAACGTCCTCAAGACAAAGCTTTAAAAGTTTCCGACACACGCGTTTCAGAAATGGAGCCCGGTGTTTAAAAAATCATCACCGTTTTCTTTTGGTAACAACTTTGATTGTAATGCGATGGAACAATAACACATGTCAAGCTGTGCCGTGTTCCCACGGTGTGTGAAACAAGTAAAACATGTGACCCTTTGACCCCCCCCCCCCCCCTCCTTCACAGACCCTGTATTCCTGAACATCAGCCATCACTCCCTAAATTTCAACATCAGAGAACCAGGACTCTGATCTGCTGATGTTTGTCTGAACTCTCACATCGCCGAGAGCTCAATATTAAAGCAGCGCTATCTCCTCTGAGCGAAAACACGCACAACCGTCCACAGGAAATCATTCCCGGGCTTATCCTTTTGTGCAGATTTATGGATGCAGGGTAGACGGCCCCAATGCAAAGAATGAGGTTCGATAAGAAGAGCAGCAGAGGAAGATGAGGAAACTGTTATGAGAGTGTGTGAGCTTGAACCCGTGCGGTGAAAACCAAACTGTCCCCAGGAGACGATCATGGCCTCTTCCGCAGGTCCGTTTTTCCCTCCAGGTGCTGCACATTTACAGAGTAAAGGTACAGAGAAGCCTGCAGTTTGTAGCATCCGGCCCGTTAAAGACAGCGGTGAAGGCGTCCTGTGTGTGTGTGTGTGTGTGTGTGTGTGTGTGTGTGTGTGTGTGAGTCATGCTGCTCCCACACACAGCGTCTCACATCGTCTCCGTGAGGACCGGGAGCTTCAATGATCTCCTGCTATTTCAGTCATAGGTCCCTACTTTGATCTCGCCAGTGAAAGAGTTCATAACACCTTCAAAAACCTTTTGGCTGTCGCAAGAAGGGAAACATTTAGAGAATTTTGATTTGATGACAATGGTCATCGGTCGCGTTAAAGCAAAGCGACGCAGGCGAGCGCGTCTGCCAGCCAGCTAGCGTGCACTGTGCGTTAGCAGTTAGCTCGCCCCCCCCCCCCCCCCCCCCCCCCCCCGGCAGCAGTTTGCCCATCAACCTCACGCCCGACACAACAACAAAGTGCTCTGCTTCCTAATCAACGCACAAGACAACAGAGACAAGTCGCCCCAGACGAGCCGACACTTAGCGACGCGTACGAGGTGGTAGAATCTTGTTTGTAGCAGTGCAGGGGTTTAATGACGTGGAGGAGATGGGACCGTTGTCCTCTGCGCTCGTTAAGATCTTATTGTGTCATGACTCTTTAAAATGTCCTTTTAAAGAAGCCCAGATTGTGTGTGTGTGTGTGTCTCAAAGCATCTCTGAGCGACTCTCTGGATGAGAGTGATCGCGGCGGCTTTGTGAGACACGACGCAGCTTTGTTCCCTTCGTCCGTCCTTCAATGTGTGTGTGTGTGTGTTTTTTTATTTTTATCACCACGTGGGCACTTCAGCCTGCCGCGTGGAAGCCTCCTCAGCACACGCGTGTTTGTGTGCATGCTATGAAAGGTGCTACATGGTCTCTGTGGGTATCTAATTGTCCTCGTCTTCATCGAGCACTTGACCTTCTCTGCTCGCGCTTAATGATTTGCTCACTTGGGGGGGGGGGGGGGGGGGGGGGCGTGGGGGGGAGGGGGGAGGAGGAAGGGCAGGCGGAGGAAGCTTGAATTAGTCGTAGAAGCAGGGGAAGGAGACATCGGACCCGAGGCGATGTGAAGCAGATGATGTTTACCACACGGAACGTGAGCGCGGCGGTGCTCACGCGCCTCGGATGGAGCCCCTTCAGGCGTTCCGCCCACTCGCTGTTTCCTCTCGGAGACCATCGGGAAGAACCCGTGGACTCTGGGAACTTGTTTTCACTCGGGGGCCGAGAGTCAAACGTCTGCTTGAGGAAATGCTGGAGTTCAGATATCAGGCGTGCGTCGGTCTTTTTTTTGTTTTTGTTTTTTGAAGTAGGAGGCTGTGAAAGCGTCACCAGTGCAGCTTTGTATCAACAGTAAACATCTGTGTGGTCAGACCAGATGTTTCCTCAGGCTGATGTTGCTCGGGGTGAAGCTGCACGAGCTGCCAGAGGCTCAGATGTCTCATCTCAGTCTCATCTGCTCCGCACCCGGCCCTCAGCTGAGGTTCCTTTTGTCTTGTAGTTAATTGTTGGATGGATTTTGGTTCCGTTGCCTGGAATAAGGTCTTCTGTGAAGGCGAGCTGAGGAGTTTGTAACGCCTCCTCTATGATATAAAAATGGAAAAAGCAAACATCAGTTGTCCATTTTGAAACTTTTGGCTAGTGGCTAAATGAAGGTGCTAACTGTCATTACGCCAAACTCTAGTCTACCTTTAAGAAAACATTAGCTTCAACTGACCCTCATCAAGCTCCACTTTGAATGAATGACCTCGTAGTAATAAGTGTACACAAGTTTTTAGTTGCATACATTTAAATGAGTTTCAACTCTGATGACTGCTTCTTGTCCATTTTTCATCTTTTACCACAAACGGAGGCCATCCTCCCCGTCGGCGAGGACCGCGGCGGGTTGGCGTGTTCGGAACGTTGTGTCCTCTCACAATGTACTTGTTAGCTTTTGGTTAATCACATAGATCGCATTTCACCCGGCGGCGTTGGCAGGGCTCACGGCACCGACTTTAAGCAGAAAGAGACAGACGGAGGGAAACATTAATCATCCGTATTGTGCGGCAGCTCACAGGCGCACTTACTATTCAGCGTCTCACAGAGGGAATTAAAGCATCAATCTGAATATGAATCAGGGAGGGTTGTTGTGACTCAAAGGGCCGCGTGGACCCTTCGGTGGAGACGGTGTTTTGTTTCGTCCGCATTTGGGGATTGAACCCAAAAACCCTGCTTTGTCTCCCGTTGCAGCCCTTTGACCCAGGCGGCTTCGCTTCACACATTTTGCATCCAGCAACCCTTCCCTGGCTGTGAGACATTTAGATCCCCAGACTGATGAACAGAAGTCGTCTTCGACACGGAAACCTCTCGCTTAATTACATGCAAATAGAAGGCAATAATTTCATTATTATGCTAAACTGCATAGAGCACACAAAGGGGGGGGGGGGGAAGAAGAGTAAAACGCTGCATATTCAATCAAAGCTCACAGGTATTGGTATGCGCATTTGGATTCAGCCTTTGACACAAGAAACAGACATGAGCGACCTGATGAGGGATCTAAGCGTCTCATGAATACGAAAGAGAGTGATCATTTGAAGAATACGAAGGATGCTTTGATTCAAAGCGCCCGCAGACATAAGTGGAAGGTGCCCCAGCATTACGTCAAAGGCGACACAATCACAAGGGCAGCGCCGGGCCTCGACCCCCCCCCCCCCCCGGGAATCCGGGTCCAATTTACCGCAACGAAATATGAGCAAGGTGTGAAAAAGACACGATTCGGACAAATATTAAACAGTAAATTACGATGACTTGTCTCAACAGAATGATATACAATGAAGATTAGTTTGGCAGGTGGATGAGAAGGAACATCAGTGTGTGTTTCCTCTCATCTTTCTACATAGCCCCCCCACACAGGGGTGAGGGAGGCACACACCCCTCGTCAGGGCGTAATTAGCTGCGTACCCTTCAGGGGAATAACTGCTGGGAATATCGCACTTCCCTTCCACCTCCAGAAGCCGGGCGGACTCTGAACAACGATGACGACATGACGACCCTCTTCACTCCCGATCCAGGCGCCGTTAAACACCCACGGCGCTCCTCTTGGCGAGGGGCGTTCGGCGACCGAAATCGCCGGGGGGCCGGAGCCGGTGTAGCCGGGGGGGGGAGGCTGCAGACGGTCAGCTGATCGCCATCGGCCTGCGGCGTGTCCTCCTGCGCCCAGGTGTTCACCAGTGGCCGCTTCCGCCGCCTCGGTGCTGTGGTTGAAATGAGAAGTGAACGCCGCACGCGGATCTTATTGAACAGGTGTTTTCCAGCTGGTGTTGCTAGGATACAACGCGGGGCCAGCTGGCACCGACACCTGAGGTGGTTTCAGCAGCCGAAAACACCCTCGAGATTGATTCTGACCGCTGTGGAGACGCCTCAACTCACTTTGGACTTGTTTCATTTTGTTTTTCATCATTCAGTGATTTGATTTGCAACAAGCTGATTATCATTCAGAATGATGTCGTCGGACCTTTAGATGTCTTTTCCTGGTGGCCAGGGACTGACCTCTGCGACCCGTGGGGAGGGTTAGGGTTAGGCCCTATAGAGACGAGGCCTGTGTCCCCGTGTTAAAGCAAAAGTCACGTTCTTGTTTTTTTGTGTGTCGACAGTTTGGCGGCGCTGACTTTTCTCCGTCAACGTGCCTTAAAGGATTCCCAAACCTCCTAAATAATTTGCATGTAAATACTCACTGTGTTTCTTTGAATTTTGTTTTTTCTCGCGGGCCTCAGTGACACCGTTTGTGCTCAAGTGTTTCAAGTATTAATAAATATAAAATTCAGACTAGAGCTGTTGGGGTTTTGATCTCGGGTTTGTTACTTTGAGGATCTTTTCAAAGGCAGAATCAATCAATGCGTACTTCTAGAAACCTGTTTATTTTGTTTGCCAGTTAATTCCTGAGCAAAACACACACACAGGTACCAGAGGTATGGAACCAGCAGGTCTCTGCCATTCTACTCAAGCCTGTGTCCCGAACCTGTGGCCTTGTGACTGTAGTTTGCATATATTTATTATATGAAACTGACTGTGATTGCTCCTGTTTCTGTTGGGTAAGCAGCACTCAGATGTCCTCGCTGTTAAAGGGCTCACATGCAGTGACCTTGATTACAGCGCGCCTACAGCAGACCTTTCCCATGGAAATATTAAAGGATATAAATACACGAAGGTCACAGCTGTCACTTGGTATTGATCATTGAAGTCACACTTGGTCTGTGAGTTGTGTGAGCCCACGAGGTCCAAAAGGAATTCAGGAAACATTTGGTTGCAAATCATCTTGGGACAAAATAATAAAACCTGGCTTCCTGTTTTTTTGAACCTGCATTGTTTTTAAAGATTTGCAGATCAATAATAGATTTTTTTTTAAATGTCATGACTCGACGTGTGGAATTGGGAACCAGGAGCATTACATTTCTATTTCTTACATAACAGAAAAGTCCTACAACGTGGGTTGTGGAGGATTATTTGGTTTCTTCTGTGAGCATTTGTTACGAGGAGACGTCTTTAAAATGGTGAAAAAGTCGTTTCATATACGAATCCGGTTTACTGGTCTGACCTGCCGCCATATTCAGGACCTTCTCTCTAACCAGATGATCACTGCAGCAGGTACTCTGTCATTCCGCTGTCCTTGCCTCAGACGAAAAGGGTGTAAAAAGGAAGACGGAGCGGGGGTGTGGGGGGAGGGGTCGTACTGATGTATCGGGACTCTGGGATGAACCCAGAGGGAACATTAGAGGCACATCAGCCTTACAGAGTGCAGCCTCACCATCTAACAGGCTGTTTTCACGCTCACATTATGGAATAAAAGGTGCGGTTGGAGAAGGACATCAGCAGTATTTTCCCAGAAGTTGCCCGCAGCGTTGGAATCTGGCCTTTAAGCAAGGCACTCACAGCGGCTGCACATCGCCGTCTGCTCGAGAAAAAAAAAGGTGGGTTTCATTGACGTAACGTGTCGATATGCAAAAACGCATCACTACAGACTCTACTTTATTTGCAGTACTTACTTATCTCATTAAATTACTCATTATTGATTGTCCCTGAGTTTACATCCTTCTTAGCAATTATCGAGGAGACCTCAGACAGTGTTTCCAGCCATCGATTTGAGAAGAAGAAAAAAAAGACGACGTGAAGGTGAACGAGCATATTCTATAACACCGGTCCCCACTGACAGAATATGAACGCTGCATTACTGGATTGAAGCCTGCCAGTAATCTCATAATGGCACCAATCAATGCAGCTATCGCATTTGTGCTTCTTCATCACAGAGTTACTCCAACCGGCGGCCGTGATGGATGTCACCGGCCGGGAGATGGACCCGATTACGGTTCTGAGTGAGAGGGAGCGTTGCTGTAATGAGGTTGGGCTCTTGTGCCTGTGTGTGTGTGTGTGTGTGTGTGCTGTTGTGCGTGTGGTATGTACGTAGAAGCTGCATGCATGGGGCTTTATCAAACATGCGACTCCCGTGTGAGTCGCATGCACCAATGTATTTAAACCTCAAACGCGTTATTTATTTTCTGTCTGTGTTTCATGCATCAGCAGACTCCTAAAAGCTGCTGCAAAGAGCTCATTACTAAGACAGGCCTTTTACAAAAATATAGGCCGTTACAATTTTTTTTGACAAAGTGAGCTGCGCACAAAGTGATGCCTTGTTGGTTGAAATGGGTTTTGAACCACAGACAGTCTGTGGAAAGTGGATGCAGCCATCGAGACGCCGCACATCGGGGCTGCTGTTGAATGTTGAATTTGGTGAAAATATCAGCCAGCATGGAGACAGCTGGTCAAGTTTCTGCTTTTCTGTCCTCACTGCCGGAAAACCATTCACTTTATGTTATACAACTCATTCAAATGATGCTTCATAAGGACGTGCAGAATAGCTGAGACACGGTTGAGCAGATGGAGACGAATGCTGCTCACATCGGGCATCAAACCATCAACCGTAGCAGAAGCTGGAAATCATCACACCTTGTGCTGCATGCATGCGTGCATATTCAGCCTCTCCCTCTGTCTCCCTCCCCAGCAGGATGCCCCCCCCCCCCCCCCCCCCGCCCCATGGTGTGGTGGTCTGGAGTTTAATCTGCTTTTCTTTGAAGTCTGCCCAACTTTCCCCTTATTTCCCCTCCTCACTTTTCTCAACCTCCATATTGCTTCCATGACCCATCTTCTCCGCTCACACTACACCTCCCTTTTCTTCTCTGCCCCTCGCCCCCCCCCCAACCCCGCCGCCCCCTCCTCTTGCTTTTATCACCTCTCAGACTGCCGGTGCCGCGTCACCGTGACCGCCCGGCCTGCAGCCGTCACCGTGAAAGCCTCCCCGAGAGGACTCACCTGCGAGTGGACGCACCCTTTGAGAAATCAAGCAGGAGAGTGCAGAGAGAGTGACGGGCAAAAAAGGGAGAGAAGTTGCAGCTCCCCCTTCACGGATGGAGGCGGTGCATCCGGGTTGCATAACGCGTTGTGTGTAAAATGCGTGCAAAGTGCATTGTGTGCACTGCGCCTCGTAGCTGGTGAGTAATTGTATTGCACTGAGAATAGAATCAGGACGGAGTGGAGCACAGAAATGCAGGAAAAGCACAAAAGAGCAGCTGAAGAAATGTTGCCGTCCGGGGTGGTTGGTTCTATTTATCCGAATTTGTTCTTAATTAAACTCCGGAGAGCAAAATGCGGCGGGCCAGCTTGCTGTCACGCCAGCTTTTTGTCAGGGTTATTCCAAGAGTCACCTCTCTATTTGTGGCTGACGGTGTGCAGTCTAATGCAGCTTCCTGTTTGGTCTGAATGTGCAGAAGGCGTGGGCCCGCAGGGACGCCGTTCGGCCCCCGGTGACGTCAAAGCGAACAAGATTGAATGTGCAATTAAACGCTTAAACCGCAGCAGGACAGCGGGTTTCTACTCGCGTCTCCGTCCTCGTGCGGAAGGATCCGAGCTGATGTGAGTCACGCCGCAATGTGCTCCGCCCCTTCGGCCCGGCTCCGCGGGGGGGTCCTAACGAGTAGCGAGCAGCGCCTCCCCCGCCCCCCCTCCCCCCGGGTTGCTGATGCAGCATCTTGTTATTCTCACGCTGGATTTGAATGTGAGGATAACTGAGACTAACAAATGTAAAATGAGGGCTGTCTGCTCAACGCATAGCGGGGCGAAGAGCGCCTGTTTAGCGCCGCACGCGAGGAAGCGTGTTGCGAGCAGGCGGCCGGCCAATTTGTGTGAGAAACCTAATGAAGGAGCAGCGGCGGCGCCTGCTCCCCAGACACCTGCTTCTGCAGCTTCCTTCCTGGTCCTGCTGTTAGTTTCAATATGAAGCCAGAATTAAAGCCTTGCACGAGTTGCACGGCTGCACCGACCAGTCAATTTGCTTCCGTTCCATCGCCGTCTCTGCCAAATACCGCTTCATCATTTTATCGTATTGGAGAACTGTGTGAAACTTTCACAATTAGCATATTATTACTTTTGAGTTCGGGCCAAAAACACGTTTTTTTTAATCAATATTATTAAATGATAATAAACCGGCAATGAGAAAGCAAAGATGAAAGCACAGAGGGTAAAACAAGATGCACTCTGTGATGGAAGTGATTCAAGAAGATTAGAGAGGATTTAAAATGAACAGCTAAAGTCAAATAGAAAGGTCAAAACGTGTGGAGGAAGGAATGAATTCATTATTTAGTTAATGAGGAGTAGGAGAAAATGGCCTCTGCTTATAAAATAACAATTAAAACCTAACTGATATAAATTCCAACCCCTGAAGGTTGACTTTCTCATCCTGTCTGAGTGCAGGAAACACACTGGACTCATCCAGTTGTCCCACTGGGATTACACACCCAGTGTCTTCTTCTTCTCACCACTTCTTCACCTTTTCACTGGCACCTCATGTCCAGCCTGTAAACCATTCCGTCATTTAAGGATGATGCAAGGAGACAATATTTAAATGTGCTTCTCCTTTTTTTTAAATAAAGAACCAATGAAGCAACATTTTACCGAAGCATGCACACACACACACACACACACACACTTCCATGCATAATTTCATAGCAGGACATGTCGTGTACCTGCTGGGTTTCTTCAACATTTCCAGTTCAACACCTCTGCAGAGTGGAGGTAGCCCCCGCTCTCACAATGTCTCCAAACGTTGTCCCGTGTCAAAGCCGATGAGAAATGCCTCCAAGCAAACTGAGAAGTACTTGGAACTTACTGGATCAAAGGAAGGAGGAGACAAGAGAGGGAAAAAAATGAAGAAAAGTTCCAAAAAACCAGGACCCAAGTTGAAAATGTAAAGAAATAGAGCATGGGGGTGGAGAAAGAGGGGGGGGGGTGTAGATATACCGGCAGATAAGAAGAAGAGGACGTGAGCAGACAAGAGGGAGAACAGAGGAGAGGAAAGGTAGGAGAGGAGGAAAGATGGCTACACTTCAAAGAAGCGGCTCATTGAAAAGTGGACCACCCTCCCTTCGATGGCCACTGAGGAATGAAACGGGGGAGACGGCGAGGGAGAGAGGGTGGGGGGGGGGGGGAGGAGCAGGTGGATACAGGTGTGATGGGCAGGCCGAAGGTAACGGAGGTAGATGGAAACACCGGGGGGGTCTCAATCGGAATTCCCATAACTATTGTGACAGCTTTTGACGAGTCCTGCCCTTTGGCGACGCCCCCCCCGGGGATCACATGGGGCGGCCGCACATCACCTCCTATTCATTCATCATTCATCACATATGTGGATGTATATGAACGAGCCGTCACATCCGACCCCACCAACGCGTAACACTCAACAGGTGCTACGTTATCCTAACGCAACAGGGATAGCCCCCCCCTGTCCTCCACGGAGCTGCAGGAGGTGGTACATGTGCTACACACAAGGGGCCTCCTACCCCCCCCTCCCCCGACAACAGGTGTTAAAACCCAAAGTCCACTTAAAGGCAGCTGTTAAGCTCACCAGTCGTGTCCTTTAAAACTCGTCCACATTGCTGCCCCCCCGCCCCCCTCTCGGTCCATTAAGCTATTTCACCCTCTCTTAATCTTCTTCTCTGTCTTATTATCCCTGTTAGTTATCTTCTCATCAAGCCTTTCTCTACCCCCCATTCCTCACATCTGTCCCCTCGCTCTCTTCGAGTGACCCTGAAACGTACGCCTAATGAGCTCCGTGTGAGTGTGTGAGTGTGTGTGTGCGTTCCAGATTGCATCACCCTCGTGGCGTGTGCAACAGTGGAAGCTAATGACAGTGTAATTAGTGACGATGTGTTGGCCACTATGACACGCTCTTCCAGATGACACAATCAGCAAGATATTTTTTCCTTTCAGTGACACAATTTATCATCAGTTCCCCATTTCCACCGAAGCACACACACACGCACACACACTCGCGTTCTCGTCTTATATTGACACACATTGTGGAACAGCAAGTTTAAAGTTACCCACAAACCCTGCAGAGAGCAATGAGGTCAACAATGAAGCGTTAAACAATGTTTATAAAGAAGTGAACATGAAGTTTTGACTTGCTGTAATTTCCTGAACATTTCCGTAACTCAACAACAGAATTTCCAAATACTTTTCCTAACACACACAAGAAAAGTTCTAGAATAAATAACATGTTTTTTCTTTGTGAGCGACACCCTTAAACCCCTCTTAACCAGAGGTTTAACTCTTAATAAATAAAACCGCAATCATGTACAGCTTCCGCAGAGCAGGGCCAATAATACGTGACGATTAACTGGAGACTCATTTGTTTGAATTTTCACTCCATGAAAGCAACAAAAGAAACTACTTGAATGGAGGGAAGAGACATAAGAACAGTACATTTCTGTAAATTCACAGAAATCGTAAAAATGATTAAAAATAGATTCAATCCTTTCCGTTGAAGGTTGGTTTCTATTATTATGCTGTTCAGTGTCTTTTTTTCTTGGTTGTTCTCAGGTTTCATACTCATTTTAATCTATTGTATTACATAATATATCTCAAGCCAGATTGTGTAAATGAAGCCTCACATTGAGTCCGAGAGCTTTGTCCGTGAGCACGTTCCTCAGGAGAGAACCTTTGTCCTGTCTCTGAAGCAGAAGAAGACGTTTCCTTGATGGTGTCTTACACTGGAAAAAAACAAACAACACCCAAGAGAAGAATAACTGCGCCTGAATGGGCTGAGAACACATCTGGAACTCGTTGCATCGCTCACACGTTCAGATGCAAAGGGAAAGGTTTTTGAATAGTCATTTTAAGACGTGATCATTAACCTCGACCAGTCAACAAAGGGGGAATTGCCGGTTTCTCCGTATCCACCAGGGAAAAGAGAGGGAAAAGTCCGGGTCAGTAGCGGCGTCCCGTCTCCTGCTCGCGTCTTCCACCTGACCCGTCTGATGGGACGTGACAGCAGATCACAGCTTACAAGCCCAGGCAGCAGGAAGAGAGGCCTGCTCCGAAAGATAAAGGGCACGGCCTTCTCAGGAGGAGAGAAACGTTCCAATCCCTACTGGGCCGCGAGATTGCACAAAATGGGAGTCCAGATGGATGTGTCGGGGAGCAGAATATGACAGGGTACCTCCACCTGCCCCTCCCTGACGGACCGAAGACAGAGACGAAACAAGGCCCGGGTGTTTTCGACCGAGTCTGGACGGCTCTAACCTTCCAGCCCAGATTTCTTTTGATGCAGATGCAGACAGATGTTAAAGGCTCTCAGCATCTGAAGTGGCGGCGCTCACGTGTGTGGACACGTTATTCAATCCGATTACCGTTGGGGGGTCAGAACATGACGTTTTCTGAATATACATATCTCTGCTATCACAAAACAGCAACGTGACCACATGGAGACCTTGTTCCTTTTTAATGCACCATGTCTTTTCTTTTCCTTATTAGTTGGAATGCTTCAAGCATTCCAAGTATTGTTCTTCTAATCTTTAATCAACTTATTGTTGGAATGCAGTTATGCATTCCAAGTATTGTTATCCTAATCTTTATTCTACTTATTAGTTGGAATGCTTCAAGCATTCCAAGTATTGTTCTTCTAATCTTTAATCAACTTATTCTTCTTCTTCTATTTCTTCCGCCGCACGTTTCAACTCCTTCACACTTTCAGCTATTAAGACCATTCAAATATTAAAATGTTCAGCTCCTTCAGGAGAGGGGTGCTATGACTTTTCAGCTTTTTAGCTCTTATAATTGAATTAATATAAATTAAAAACATCAACCTTTTTTACATGGTTTCCAATGGATTAAATTTTCAAATCCTCTCAAAACTTGTTCAGCTTTCAACTTTTTCAGCTTTTCCAATCTTTCAGCTAGAGACACCATTTAAACTTTAAAATGTTGCCACAAGTCTTAACAATTTCATTAAAAAAACAGCTTGTTCATATCTATTATAGTTTTTTCATAATCACTAATTATGTTTCATTAGTTTTGGGGTTTCTTTCGAATTTAGAGTGGAGTTTTCCAGATTGTCCCGTGATTTAGAGTGAGCGCCGTGTCAGGATCTTTACGGCCACAATATTCACTTTTCAGCCTTCATTTAAAAAGAAAACATTAGCCGTGCTTGTGCTGGTTGGACTCGTATAAGTTTGGAATCTCAGAGTTATTTACTTTTTGCGTGAGGAGCCCGATTGTGAGACAAAGTCTGCCCCGAGCCCCATAAGCTTCCATACAAATCTGCTGACATTTTTTTTAAAAACACACAGACGGTACACTTTTTGTAAACGGCTGTTTGAGCCGTTTTAAAACACATAGAGACATAAAAACTACACTCATGCGTTCGGTAGAGTCTTTGGTCTCTCAAAATGCCATTATTTTTTGGCTACCCCAAATAGTTTTGCTCCAGGAAGCATTTGTTTGAGGTGTGGATTTTGTCTAAATCTCTTCACTCTCTTCGCCGTGAGCTCATTAGCGACCAGCTGTTGATCGATGGCCATAAAGACGTAGCTCAGGGACGTGTAGGTTTAACCGTGTTTAGCTAACCGTACATGGACGTGCGTGTCGTGAGTTGGGGCGGAGACCCCGGACGAGCAGACCGTAAGTAATGTGGAGGCTGGACGGTAAGATATTTCAAACATGTGAGAGCGATAAGTGCTAGAGTGCTAGCTAGCTAAAATGCTAACGAGGCTACTCCCCGCTGGAGACTTAAACCGGGGGTGTGACGTTGTTCCTTCGGTGTTGTCATTAAGCTGCAGGCACGTGAGTTTATTTTCTTACGCGAGTGATACTATTAATGACCTTTTCGCGGACCACAAGAAGGTCCGTAGGTTAATAAGCACGTCAAAAGTTACGGGGGAGGGGCGTGACGTTGTTCTTTCGGTGATTGAGCTGCAGACACAGCTGAGTTTGTTTTCTTACGCGAATGACAGGAGATCGTTTGGTCTTTATTTTACGCAACAAAGCGTCAACTTAATATACTATTAATAACCTTTATCGGACCGCAAGAAGGTCCGTCGGTTAATAAGCACGTCAAAAGTTACGGTGGACCAGCCGGGGTTAGGGGGGAGGAGGGGGTCCGCTGGTGGGCGAAACTGCGCACTGAGGAGTGAACAGTTGTAATCAACGGCTTTCCAGTTGGAAAATGAGGCTTTGAAATAATAAAGCCGATGAATCCATCACGCACTGACCGCCCCCCGGAAAAAAATAAAAAAATGTTTTAATATTTCTTTGCCACGCACGCCACGTGCGCGCATCTACGGACATATGCGCGCACGAGCACCAGCAGACAGAGAGTTCCGTCCCTGCGTGGTCGCGTTTAGACGCTCTCTCCTTTGCGCTGAGTATCGCTCACGGCGGCGGAGTTACGCATTGACCGCGTCGTCATGTGCGTCACGACGTACGTCACGACCCCGCGTTACCAAGTTACCGTTGCTATGTTACGGCTTTGATCTTGACAAACAGGCAATCCAAGGACACGTAAACAGTACACTGTACGTTGATCACTTGACATAATTCAAGGCACTTCACTCCAGCTATTTTGGTAAGAGTGAATTTGGAGTGAATTCTCATTCCAAGGATCCATAGTTCCCTGTAAAAGCCGGCATTATGAACATGGAATTCTACGTTGACACTTATGAAGAAATCTTGGAGGCCATTAAATTGGTAACAGAGCCATTTGGAGAATGCGAAATTAATATGGAATTTGAAATTTCTGATTGCTCCATCGACTCGAGCACAGAGGAAAGCAGTTCGGTGCACAGTCTTGAAAGCAACGACTTGACTTTGACTGAAACAGAGACCTCAGAACCTGAATGCTACATTACGGCTCCATCCAGTTTAACTAGGGACAGTGATCAGTTAATCCAAAATTCTCCACATCATTTTGAGATCTTAAACCCTCAGATGGACAATTCGGTCATTGAAACATCAACCCAATCCTGTTTGTGGCCAGTTGTTATTGTAACCACAAGAACAGACCCTCAGATGGAGCCTTTGGGACAATTTATTGTTGGAACACCAGCACAATCCAGTTTGCCATCAACCTCAAAGTTGCCCGTTAAAAATGGATGTGTCGTATTTACAACGGACTCCATTCAGTCAGACCCGGCTCCTGGCCATGAGGTGCAGGCTAAGATCATCACAAAAAATCGCTGGGGCAAATTGGAGCGCAGGACCGTGGTGGAGACGCTGGTCAGCCGGGTAACGGGGGATTCAATAGCAGCTACCTGCAACGAACCCATTGTTGACTCAATGACACAGCGGGCCCTTGAAAAGCTCCAACATATTGATGTTACCGTCGAGGCACGGAAACAAAACATCAAGATGGCTGACAAGGAAGCTTACAAGGACCTGCGCAAGACAATGAATGGTGCAATGGTGCCTTTAGGTCAATCTATTGTTGAAACACCGACCCAATCCAGTTTGCCATCAAACTCAGAGTTGCCCATTGTAATTGAAACTGTAACAACTACAACGGACCACATTCAGTCAGACCCAGCTTCTGTCCAAGTGGTGCAAGCTGAGATCATCACAAAAAATCGCTGGGGCAAATTAGAGTGCAGGACCGTGGTGGAAAGGCTGGTCAGCCTGATAACAGGGGATTCTAAAGCGGCTACCTGCAACAAACTCATTGTTGATTCAATCACTCAGCATGTCCTTGAAAAGCTCCAACATATTCATGTTACCATCGAGGCACGGACACAAAACATTAAGGTTGCTCACAAGAAAGCTTACATAGACCTGCTGAGGACGGACAGTGCAAAGAACCTGCCATTGCTTCTAAGGAAAAATACTAAGTTTTTTGAGGAGACAATCTGCATTGCACTGGTGAAGCACATGATAGAGCCAAATAAACGTAACTGGTTCAAAAGATTGATCGTTGAAACACCGGCCCAATCGAGATTGCCATCAAACTCAGAGTGGGACGTTGTTATTGAAAGCCCAAGAAGAGCAGACCCCCAGATGGAGCTAGGACAATTTATTGTTGAAAGATCGGCCCAATCCAGCTTGCCTTTAAACCGTTGGGACGAATTCGAGTGCAGGACCGTGGTGGAAAGGCTGGTCAGCCGGGTAACGGGGGATTCAAAAGCGGCTACCTGCAACAAACCCATTGTTGACTCAATCACTCAGCAGGTCTTTGAAAAGCTCCAACATATTGATGTTACCGTCGAGGCACGGAAACAAAACATCAAGATCGCTGACAAGGAAGCTTACAAGGACCTGTGGAAGACAATGCATGGTGCACATAAGCTGTTTGTGCATCTAAAGGAAAATCAGCCAGAGTTTATGGATAAAACCTGCATGGCACTGGTGAAGCACATGATGAAGCCAAAGAAAGATAGCCTGCTCAAAAGATTCATGAGCGCCATGTCCACACGGAAGAACACGCATAGTGACATTTCTCCAAACTTGTAAGAAACAACAGACGTGTTTGATAACCACGTTTGCAAGATGCTGGTGACCCACATGGCAATGCCAAGAAGATGCAACATCCTCATAAGGCTCAGGAGCAACATTGTAATACCGTTTGTTTCCTGTTTGAAAGTTCCCTCAGTTTAGGGTTGTCTTTGAGAGTTTTCTCCGAGTGCTTCGGTTTATCTCTGCTAGTTAATGCAAAAAAAACCCCAGCAGTTTGAGGCCTTGAACCCTCAGATGGAGCCTTTGGGCTCCATCCGTCTTTGAGAGTGATTCGGTTTATCTCTGCTAATTAATGCAAAAAAATAGGGACTCTTTAGGGACGTGGGGTCCCTAAAGAGTCCCTATTTTTTTGCATTTTTTTACCTGTCACAGGGGGGAGGACTCGATCTTTTATTTCCCAACAAAAATACACAGGAAAATCCGTGGAAACTAAAACTCCGAAGAGGGATGAACAGGGAAATGACTACTCATCCTCTTCCTCTTCCACCTCTAACTCGAACTCTTTCATGGTCTCTTACAGGTGAAACGTTAGAATTTCGTGCAAAAGTTCATTTATTTCAGTAATTCAACTTGCAGGACATTTTAGAGCACTTCATGCTTCCTTCAGCAGACAAGCTTTATGGAGATGCTGACTTAATTTTCCAGCAGGACTTGGCACCTGCCCACACTGCCAAAAATCTTCTGAGATTTTGAATTTTCGGGTTTTCATAAGCTGTATGCCATAATCATCCAAAATTATATCAAATAAAGGCTTGAAATATCTTACTTTGCTTGTAATGAGTAGGGTTGGGTATCGTTTGAATTTGAACGATTCCGATACCGATTCCTTGTTTCGATTCCGGTTCCCAGCGATTCTCGATTCCGATTCTTTTAAGAGGCAGGGTCAAAAAAGTTTAAGTTTAAGATATTTTAAATGAGCTAGCTAACCAAGGGTCTTTCTGAAGGAAATAGTCTGACCTTCTCCATCAATGTTAATTCTATGAACTTTTTATTAACTTTACTATGAATTTCTAACAGGGCTGTTTTCAACTACAATATAAATATCAAACTATGAACTTGAATATTGTATAAACATTATAAATAACAGGGGTACACTTTCCTCCAGAGAGCTTTTTTTTTGAAACCTCACAAAAACACATTTACACGTGAGTGTATGATACTGCAGGTACTTAAACGTTACCTTGCTCCCACTGATGGACGAACCCTTGGAATCAGAGGAGGAGGCAGCGCGTCAAACACGGGGCACACGGAGGGGGGCGCGCAACTCTCCCAACCTCAAATCGGGGACACTTTCGCTGACGGGGGGCTGCTGGCGGTCGACGCGGGGAGTGCTAGTACAACCTTTTTTTTTTCTTTGCAGCGCCAGCCTCACTGCTCATTTTAACAGATAGGACAGCTCCGCTCTGGCCACCCGGCACCCGCGCGTGCACTGGTCTGATGCGTCACAAATTCACAACAACCGGGAGTTTTTTGCAGAGTTTTCGGTTTGTTTCGAGAAGTGTAACCACACTTTGGACCGCCGACGCACGCTATACATGTTCGATCGCGCTGTTACGCCAACACTTCCGGTGGACGCTTCTTCGTTGGTGTTCAGCGGTTTCTATTTCCGGTCGGCGCCGGCGGACTGAGAATCGAAACAAGGAATCGAATTTTAAACTTTTGAACGATACCGGGTAAATCGCAAAGCTAGTCCCGATTCCATTCGATTCTCGATTCTCGATACCCAACCCTAGTAATGAGTCTATATAATATATTGGTTTCACCTTTTAATTTGATTTACTGAAATAAATGAATAAATAAAGAAAATTCAAATGTTTTGAGTTTCACCTGTATGTTGTATGGAAGTAAATCTGTCATCAGGTATTGAAAGAAAAAGGTGATTGAATTTCTAGCACTGACTATTTATGCATTGTAATTATGTATCTGAATGTTTTTCAACATTAAAATACCGCAAAAAAATCAGCGTTAAAATATTCAGCCGCAAAAAAAATCATGGTTACAATATTCAGCCCGAAAAATTCTGCCGCAAAAACACCAACATCCGGGACACTAAGGTAGAGCAATCGATTCTAGCAGCGGCTTTAAAGGAGCGTGCAGACGCACAAACCCGACAGGACATGCAGGAATAAGCGCAGTAGCGTCGAGTGCGGAAAGTGGCCGGTGGAAGGATCCTTTTTCTGAGCCGATCTCAGTTGGGTATTAAGCGGCATTCAAAGTCCACGTAACGTTAAATGAGTATCTTCATGACCATGGGTAAACTTTATTGAGGATCTGGCACAACACAGCGACCTGCAAGTAGCGCAGAGTCTTACATAAAAGGATGTACGTCTTTATGCGAGGCTTTAGAATTTAACTCCAAGGGATCCTGTATTTGCTCATGAAGTCTGAAACGAGAACCCATGTTTCAGTGACGGTGTTACGTGCCTACTGGTTTTTGAACCTACTGGTTTGGCTACGGGTGCGTGTTTGTTTTGCCCCGACAGGCAGATGTTGTCTGCCTCCGTCACTTGAGTCGTCACACATTTGCAAACATATTGTGCTGAAAATGTTCAAAAATGCATCCCATATCCATTGAAGCGATTGCGATTGTATAAGTGAGCACTACGTCACTGCCACGTATGAAGAAATACATAAAAGAACATTTATTAAAAGTTCGCCACACGTTGTGTCACAGAGCGGCTGCGCTACACCGTCGGCCAACCAAGCTTGTTGGGATCCTCTGCTGATTTGTATAGTTGTAATAAAGTTGTATATCGTCAGTGGCAAGCAAACGTTTTGGTTCAGGGTGAACATTATATGTTCTTTAATGTGTTTCGTCATACGTAAAGAAGAGTTAAAGCCCCGTTATTATTGGACATGGCTACAATCCGGTCACCAAGCTGCCGACAAGCCCAAGGTGTATTGGGTGCTCGCTCCTTTTGCTTGACGCACGCTCCTGATCTTGAACCTAGGATCGATTGCTCTACCTTAGTGTCCCAGATGTTGCTGTTTTTGCGGGTTGAATTTTTTCTGGTCTCTGGCTGGTCCTCTCTGCACATGTTCGTGAGGTTTTATCGCCTCGACCTTAACTCCACGCCTGGAGCGCAGGTGCTCTCGTCAGAATGTGCGCCCTGACTTCACACTACGGTCACTGGCTCATATGGCGGAGTGGGCATTGGCGTTCCCACAGCGTTTACACGCAGCTCGAGTTACCTTATAGGGAACGTCTCCGGTTACGTATTGGAACGCTGCGTGTTTATGCCATTCTCCCGGCATGCCCGTGGCACTTGAGACGGCCGTTCAGTGAGGAATGGGCTTGTGTTTCGGGGACGTTCTTCATCTACTGCTAGTACAACTAGTACCACAATTACAACTGTAACTAATACTATTTATATTTCTACAATTCTCAGCTTTGGTTAGTTCTGTATTTTTTCAAATTCATTTCAGCTTCTGCCATGTATGTATTTTCAGCAATTCTTTGTATTTCATTTTAGCTTTTCCCAAAATTAATTTTTAGCAAATCTATTAAAATTCCTTACAACGTGTCCCATTTCTGTATTTTTTTGCAATTCTGTCAAATTCATTTCACCTTTTTTCATTTCTGTATTTTGAGCAATTTTCTGAAATTCATTTGAGGTTTTAGCATTCCAACGCATTTTCAGCAGGAAATGCATTTTCTAGTTCTTCTATTTCTTCCGCCCCACCTTTCAACTCCTTCACACTTTCAGCTATTAAGACCATTCAAATATTAAAATGTTCAGCTCCTTCAGGAGAGGTGTGCTATGACTCTTCAGATTTTTAGCTCTTATAATTGAATTAATATAAATTAAAATCATCAACCTTTTTAACATGGTTTCCAATGGATTAAATTTTCAAATCCTCTTAAAACTTGTTCAACTTTCAACTTTTTCAGCTTTTCCAATCTTTCAGCTAGAGACACCATTTAAACTTTAAAATGTTGACACAAGTCTTAACAATTTCATTAAAAAACAGCTTGTTGATATCTATTATAGGGTTTTCATAATCACTAATTATGTTTCATTAGTTTTGGGGTTTCTTTCGAATTTAGAGTGGAGTTTTCCGGATTGTCCCGTGATTTAGAGTGAGCGCCGTGTCAGGATTCAGTAAAAAAAAAGAGGCACTTTTATCTTTACGGCCACAATATTCACTTTTCAGCCTTCATTTAAAAAGAAAACATTAGCCGTGCTTGTGCTGGTTGGACTCGTAAGTTTGGAATCTCAGAGTTATTTACTTTTTGCGTGAGGAGCCCGATTGTGAGACAAAGTCTGCCCCGAGCCCCATAAGCTTCCATACAAATTTGCCGACATTTAAAAAAAAAAACACACAGACAGTACACTTTTTGTAAACCGCTGTTTGAGGAGTTTTAAAACACATAGAGACATAAAAACTACACTCATGCGTTCGGTAGAGTCTTGGGTCTCTCAAAATGCCATTATTTTTTGGCTACCCCAAATAGTTTTGCTCCAGGAAGCATTTGTTTGAGGTGTGGATTTTGTCTAAATCTCTTCACTCTCTTCGCCGTGAGCTCATTAGCGACCAGCTGTTGATCGATGGCCATAAAGACGTAGCTCAGGGACGTGTAGGTTTAACCGTGTTTAGCTAACCGTACATGGACGTGCGTGTCGTGAGTTGGGACGGAGACCCCAGACGAGCAGACCGTAAGTAATGTGGAGGCTGGACGGTAAGATATTTCAAACATGTGAGAGCGATAAGTGCTAGAGTGCTAGCTAGCTAAACTGCTAACGAGGCTACTCCCCGCTGGAGACTTAAACCGGGGGTGTGACGTTGTTCCTTCGGTGTTGTCATTAAGCTGCAGGCACATGAGTTTATTTTCTTACGCGAGTGATACTATTAATGACCTTTTCGCGGACCACAAGAAGGTCCGTAGGTTAATAAGCACGTCAAAAGTTACGGGGGAGGGGCGTGACATTGTTCTTTCGGTGATTGAGCAGCAGACACGTGAGTTTGTTTTCTTACGCGAATGACAGGAGATTGTTTGGTCTTTATTTTACGCAACAAAGCGTCAACTTAATATACTATTAATAACCTTTATCGGACCAAGAAGGTCCGTCGGTTAATAAGCACGTCAAAAGTTATGGTGGACCAGCCGGGGTTAGGGGGGAGGAGGGGGTCCGCTGGTGGGCGAAACTGCGCACTGTGGAGTCAACAATTGTAATCGAGATGGGGGCTGTAGTATTTGTGTGTGTCCACTAACATTTAATTGTCCAAGTGAAACATGTAGTACTTATATTAGTCATTGGCGCTGTATGCGTCCATCTTTATTTCACAAAACCGCGCATCTCTATGACATCATCAAAACATGACGGTTAACTTATCAGGAAGTATCCAGGGGCGTTTTTGATGGGACCGCCACGAAGCTCTTAGTAATTTCTACACTATTTGCAAACTTTTGAGGCACTCACCAACTATGCAAATTGTTTTTATATTTTATTTTGACTTGTTGCCAGGATCTTCTCCTGTCTTGTTTATTCTGTGCACATGGGCAGGTGTCACTGTGTATGGTAGGTTTTGTCATCAGTGTATTAATGGGTGAGAGATGTCATCTAGTATTAAAGCGCTTTGAGTAGTCAGAAGACTAGAAAAGCGGTGTACAAGTCCATTTACCAAGTTCATTTAGTTTGAATGAAAAAGATTCAGCAATGTTTAGAAGTAATTTAAGCATTTATTAGTTCTGTATTTTGTCAAATTCATAGAAGCTTCCCCCATTTCTGTTCTTTCAAGTTCATTTCAGCGTTTCTCATTTCTGTGTTTTCAGCAATTTTTAAATGTATTTCAGCTTTTTCTATTCTTTCAGCAATGTTTAGAATAATTTCAGCGTGTTGCATTTTAAGCAACTTTTTGAAATTAATTTCAGCTTTTATTATTTCTGTGATTTCAAATTCATAGAAGCTTCTCCCATTTCAGTTTTTTTGCAATTGTTTCAAGTTCATTTCAGCATTTCTCATTTCTGTATTTTCAGCCATTTTTAAATGTATTTCAGCTTTTTCTATTCTTTCAGCAATGTTTAGAATAATTTCAGCTTGTTTCATTTCTGTACTTTAAGCAACCTTTTGAAATTAATTTCAGCTTTTTGCATTCCAACGCATTTTCAGCAGGAAATGCATTTTCTATTTTCAGACTGATATCCTTCCACACGCTGTTTGTCTCTCAGTCCTCTCCATCCACGGCCTCTTTGCCATCTGGAAATATTAGGGATGGAGAGGTGAGAGTTAGAAATGAACCAATACGGTCAACTCTTCCCAAGCTGATGGCTGAAATGCTCTCTTTTCTTCTATTCCAATTCAAACTTAAAAAGAAAAGAAAAATAACTTTTTTGCGAGGTTAACCGTAATCCCTTTGCTCTGTTTTTCACCTTCGGGCTCTCTCGTTCCCCCCCCCCGGACCCCCCACTCCCCCTCCCCGCCTGCTGTTTCCGAAGAATAAAAAAAGCAATAAAGGCTGAAAGGTGACTCTGAGGGTTGATCCGTTTCATTTGGAGGGCAGATGCGGCCCCCCGTGTTCTCCATCAGGTCACTTCACATTACTGCCCCCCCCCCCCTTCCGGCCGTCAGTCACACCCTCCCCTCTCCGACACACACTCCCGTAACTCATGTGATGTGCTCTAGCTTCACTGCTCGCGACCGAACGAGAACCACATGACGTTGGGCCACCACGAAAACGGGCCGTGGATGAAGGCGGCGTTGGTCTGCCTCGGGGGTTTGAGGAAAGTTCATTTGAGAAATCCAAGCCGTCGAAAAACATTACAGGCGCATTATGTCCGGCTACTCTACACCGGTTAATCCCGCCCGTTTCATTTGAGGTCAAGAACCCAGGATTGGTCACCGTCTGGGGAAACAGACCAGATGGTGCCATAGCTGTGGCAATGCAGGTCGCAGTGCCCACAGTGTATTAACTAGGCCTCACGGATATGATTGGAATCACATTGATGGCAAACAATATACACACACGGGTGACGTTGTCGAGGCTTTGGCGAGAAACATCTGCACTGAAACAACTGTCAAATATTGCAAGACGATGAATGAAATGTAACTACAAATGTTCCTCAGCTCATGGTTTGCATGAGCCTCAGGTTGGAAGGTCGTTGCGGCGCTGAAGAGAATGAGGTTCGGTGAGTTGATGCGAGACCTGGAGCACAGCAGAAATATAACCAAAAATATATCGTCCATTATGTTCTTATCGTAACAAATGGTCCCATTTAGACGCTCACAGCCTTTTTTTTTTATAGATCCAATCATATTAATGATAATAACACAAAGCAAAAGATTTCCCATCGAGACATGGTTCTTTTTTTTTAAATAAATAGTTGACTTATTCCGCAGTAGTTAGATTGTATACATCTCTTTAGAAGTAAATATTTGTTTATGTATCTATCTAGGGGGAGGGAAGTTTTCTTAGTGTTTCCCTTGACAGAACTAGGACACTGTCACTCAGCATTGTGTCTGTCTCTGATGGCGTTAAATGCCAATTTCAATCTGGTAAAACATACACGTTTCGTGCCAAACTCCGTGTGTCTCTGTGTGTGTGTGTTTTTGGGGAGACTGAGTGAGCTAAAAATCAGTGAGATGTCATGCCATTGCTGACAGAAGTTGAAAATGTCAGCGAGGCTCCAGATGCTCCATCAACAAACACACACACACACACACACACACACAGACATACACAAAGACACCGGTTGTCACACAAAGCAGCAGCTGGTTGGACGTAAACCCAACCCTAAAGTTTCGAGTGAGACCCCAGTCAATCTCTCTCTTCTCTGTGTGGCTCTTCCCCGGTAGACGGGTGGAGTCCCGGTGCTACCGGGCCCTGCCAGCGAATCAATCCAGACCCTATTAGCTGTCACACACACACACACACACACACACAGAAACACACAGTGGTGCCAACCTCTCCCACCCCAGTATACCAATGAGTCAATTTCAAACCAATTAACATGTAGAAGCCTCTCAATTTTTCTCTCTCTCTGTCTGTCTCTCTCTCTCTCTCTCACACACAGACACACACACACACACACACACACAGGTGCCACCCACCCTCACCTTGGTGGGCCAATGAATCAGTTTCAACCCAATTTCCAATGAGGGTCTTTCTACCTCTCTCTCACACACACACACACACTAATTGAACACCTGGCGCTCTTGGCCTGGCTAATCGTAGATTAATTGTCTCCTTGTTGTTAAGGGCCAGTGTGTGTGTGTGTGTGTGTGTGTGTGTAATCCTGATTCCATCCAGACTAAGTAAAGCCTGACACCTCTGAGTGCACGTGAGTGTGCGCGTGCTGTGACATTAGGCCGAGAGCCAGAGGTCTGATTTTGCCACTCGATAAATCTCCCCCTAAAAGCCTCCCCGAGGTGCTGCTGAGGCGCACCAGACTGCGGCGAGTCAAGAGAACCCCGCCATGTGCCCTTGGGCAAGGCGCTTGCTTGTGTCACGTTCACGTCGTAACAAACCAAGCGTACGTACCGACCGTGCGGGACCGCATGGTTTGGAGTTCCAAACCCACGGAGTGCCTTGGTGGGTGAAGGGCACATGTTTGGACACACTGAGAAGACACAGACACGACCTCTTCATGTCCTCTTTCACTGTAAAATCACCTGCACATATGCAACACAATTTTAAAAAAATGAAAACCCCAAATGATCCGCAACCATAAGGCTCCCGAAGGGTGTACGTGGGTCGGGGACGTTACACACGGGTTTGTGGACAGCTTTTCTTAAGCCTTGAGTTACAAGATTTTACCGTCGCCATCTTGGATCGCCAATGTTTTCTTTTTTTTTTCATTCAATCAACAAAAGTTTTTTTTCTATAGTCGGAGCTTGTGTTCACCGACTTATAAACTTGCCGTTGATGTGAAAAAATAAACATGATATGATTGTTCAAATGAAAAAAAGGGACACAGGGAGACTAGGAATAAGTGTGAAGAGACGGAGGTGAGAAAGACACGGCCGTCCCAATGAGACGAACACTGCATCCTGTGGTTAGACGAAGTGTAATCAGTGCTAAGGGCTACACACACACACACACACACACACACACACACACACACACGCACGCATAGCGCTGTACATCAAGGTTAATGCATTCCTAACAGAACATAATTTGTTCCGTGTACGACAGGTAACGGACTTTAATGCTTTAATAAAGCAGCGCTGAACACTGAGTCTTTCACTTTAGCTACCGCTGCGCCTGAATAATCATTTTTATGGGGGAAACTTAATCTACCTATAAATTGCTTTGTTACAGCCTTCAGTGCGTTGACGCTGAAAGGCTCCCATGGTGCGCGGAGTTCAGGTCTGGAAATGTTCCCGCCCGGGCGTCTCTCACAGTATTTGCATTTACCCCCCCCCCCCCCCCCCCCCCCACCTGGGGTTTAGTTCTGTCCGTTTCTACATTCTGTTCCACATCTGTTTAATGGGTATTTCTTCAATGCGGGTTCTTGCCCTTTTATGTTAACTTTAATGTGTTTGATACTTTTTTGTTGCATCAACTTATTCTATGGAGATCAATCAATCACATTTTCTTGGGCCCAATATTGTCTTTTGGGCCTAAATTTACATTGAAGTGACACTACGTTCTTTTTAGAGATCAGTCATGTTTTAAACTTTCCTACTTTCATACTCATATTTAAGGTTTCTAGTTTCTGGCTTTGATTCAAACTAAATCAAACTCTCTCTCTCTCTGCATTTACTTTCTTCTTTCTTTTCCTCTTTTTTGCTTCAGTGGAGGAGCCTTTTACAAGCTCAGCTGTGTTTCTGTTATTGCTACCTGCTGTACTAAAGCGTTCCACTAATAACGGGAAACCGCTAATCCACTTGGACAAATTGGGCCCATTGTTGGGCTGCAAGCTGGCAACTCTCAGCTGGAGGTTTAATGGTCGCTGGCAAAAGATTGGAACATTTGGCCGTGTTGTGGGAGGCCGAGAAGGTGGAAAACAATGCATTTATGTTCCAGTGAACACCTCTTCTACTTTGCCTTTGTTTGGCTAAGCTTTATTGGCTTGGCATTAATAACAGTTGTGTCACTATTAGTGTGACCTGTGACCCATGTCTCTATGACATGGCACTATTTTAACTATTTTAACTCAGCCTCATCTGTGTTTTTTCCAGTCTCAGTCCTCCTCAGCCTTGTGTTCTCAAAGTCTTTTCCCATCATTCCGAAGCTTTCTAACGAAGCCGAGCCTGTTTTCTTTGGGCTTTCTTCGCTCCTTTTTCCAGCCCCTTTTCTTCCTTCTTCATCAATCTGGAGGATTTTCTTTGGACAGGATCACATTTGTCCTGTTTTTTTTTTCTTTTTTTCTTGCAGCTTCCATCACCTTCCATCTCGGTTGCTTTCGGGTGCACCTCTTAAGGTTTCTTTGTGTTACTCCCCTTCGCATCACTAATCTTAATGTCTGCTTCTTGACATTACCTCTCCAACCCCCCCCCCCCCTCCCTAACCCCATTGTGACCCCTCTCCCTCCCACTACGTCTCCATGTCAGCTCTCATCTGTCCTTTCTCAGCCTTCCCTTAATCCGTCTCCTCTGGGCCGTTCTACATGCTGGGAAATTGCTTTTTTCTGTGCTTAAGCCCTCAAACACACTTACTCACTATTACAAAAAAACATTTCTATGAGCTCCCTGAAATGTTTCACTGCTGCCAATTCATTAAGTTGCTCTCTTTAAATGTTGGGACGCTTCGAGTGCTTGAATATGCACAAAGCACGTTCAGTTTAGCTTTACAATCTTCAATTAGGTCCTAACTGTCCTTTCCTCTCAAATGCAACATTGAAAATGTAGTAAAGTTAATGAACTTTTGACTAATGAAATAATTGAGGTTCGAATGTAATCCTGATTTCACCTACGTAAGTAAAAGAAACCCTCAGTTTGAAGCCGTGCAAAATATCTGCAGCATCGGAGGCGAGCAGATAGCAGAGATGGCCTCTGGGAGGAGAACCTCGCGTTACACCACCTCCGAGTTCAGACCCAAGGAGCCCGCCCTCCGGGTCAGCCTAATGAGTGCCAGGTCGGGGTCGGGTTAAAAGTGACTGAAAGCGCTGAAGTTAATGTGCTCAGCAATTAGTGTTAAGCTGCATGAATTCAGACGGTTACGTGTGTGTGTGTGTGTGTGCGTGCGTGCATGTGTGTGTGTGTGTGTGTGTGTGTGTGGGAGAAGAGCAGGAAAAGTGTGCTAACAAGGGGCACAGAACGCACAAGAAAAAAACACACTTTCACATGTCTAACAAATGTTGACAGTAGTGAACTACTGGAAGGTTTTAAGAGGAAAATCCACCATTTATGTACAGAACTAGATTTAGTTACACATGAAGAGAAGAACAAGGAACAATTCTATTGGCACAGAAGTGGGATGATTTCGAGCTAATACTAAAATGCCTGAAACAACAATGACATGAAGAAGAATCTGGAAATGATAATTACTGTTGGGTGTGACTGCTGCTCCTCATTCTGCAGAGCTTAGCAGGGAGGTTTCATTTCAACATCAAAAGCAAGGGAGCACATCGGCTGAAAGGAAATCCACAAGAGTGACAGCGAAACCCTTTCAAGACATTGGAGACTGTTGTCTTTAGCAGCTCTCGAGTCACTCAAACTGCAGAGATGGATTCCACACTAAACTCTCCAGGTTCCACCGCGGAAATAAAGTGCAAAAAAAACATTTGTGCAATACGAGACCTTCCGTGCACGTTGTCACAGTTATTCCCTGTGAGAGTAGGCGTCAGCTGTTTTCTACAGCAAAGCAAAACACACTTCAGAGGAAGAGGGGAAGTGACGGCCCCTGTTTGTTTGGAGCATCGTGGCCACATTTGAAAAAAATATCAGAGTTTAAATTGTGACCTGCTAAAGAAAATAAAGCCCCCGCCAGATTGCACCCCTGACCACGGTATGCACTTCATCTACGTGACATCTGAGACCCATTTGCATGATGGGAACGTGGAAGACTGTCCTGATACGTTGGAGGAGCAGTTATAATGTTGAGTGGACCACCTCACATCCCAAACACGAATACAAGGGACACCGCAGCAATCGTCCACATGTGTCAGCCTTCCGCTTCTTTGGTGATGGAACGTGGACTTGGTTCAGGCGGGTTGAGTGATGGCGTTTCTTCTGAGGCCGGGCGGTGGGGGGGCCACAGGAGAGATCTCCTGGAGGCCGGTGGTACGGCGGCGGCACGGAACAAACTGACACAGAGTGAACAATTTAACTTTACCTTTTGGGTTATTGGATTACTTAAAGCCAAGCATGTCGCTGCTTCTCCTCCCGGTCCTCAGTCCGTCTTTCTGCAGGACTCCCTCCGCGCCATAATGTCTCCATCTGCTTCCCTCTCCTCCCCCCTCTTTTTTTTTTTCCGTCCCTCCTCGGCTGACTCCGTCGTTCTGTTTTCACTGGACTGCTTCCCGGTGGGACAACATTCGGTTTGGCAAAAAAAACAGAGTCACGCAGCTGACTCCCATCAGGGAAGACTGGGAAGCGAGACGATGGCCCCCAGTGAGGTGGAGCCCCCTTGCAGCGGGGTCAGGCTGCACAAACGATCCTGACCACTGTCCACGCTGCATTGTTTCCGTGGTATGAGTTGTATCTGAGGGGAGTTCTGTGGACTCGCACAGTTGCGGAGTAGGCCGACACGTCTCCTGTCCCAGGACGTCGGTGACACTTTCCCGCTCTTTTCCCGCCTGCGTTGCTCGATCGAAAATCTATCAATACGTCATGCAGTTGGCTGCAGCTGACCCGATGGGATTTCGTTAACCTCAAAATCAATTAAAGTGAGGAATTAATAAATCCCATCTTTTGTTCCTTTGAAGTCAACATAATGTGAGGATCTGTTTGGGAAAACCACAAAGAGACAAAACAGAGCTTCGGATTGTATTAAATGTCCACAATTTCCAGTTATAGTTAAACAAATAATCTGCATCGCTTTATTCCCAAACCTGAAAACAGATCATATTTCCATTTTAGTTATGTACATAGTGTTAGTTATGAGTAGATCTTCTTTCTGAACTAAAGCTCTGGGTCCCCCCCCCCCCATTAAGGTTGGAGCCCCCATCTCACTCCCTCACTGCTGCTGTGCCGTACTCTGCATGTGGAGGGGTAAGGTTTCACTTTACCGAGGTTCAGGAAGTCGAGGAAGCCAGGCGGGGGACCGAGGCGGGGGGGGGGGGGGGGGGGTTCTGTCTGAGACTGTCAGGGCCGGCTTTTAAAAAGACCCCATGAGAGAGGGAGGGGGAGCAAAGGGGAGGAATGGAGGAGACAGGGACGGGAGGGGGGGGACAAAGAGGCTCTTGATGAAGCCTTTTAGGGGAGCACATGTGGGTCACTGCATGAATAAACACACTTTCACTACCAAAGATCGATGATTTATACACACACACACACGGGGCCCCGCTGTGCTGTTTATGTTCCGCATTTTACCATTGACACAGCCTTCCACACACACACACACATAAAGACAGAGCCACATTGTCTTGAATTCATAGTTTATGCCTCTCCACCTCCCTCATTCATGGATGTGGCCCCTGCGTGGCCTCTCTTTAAAATCTTTGCTTCTTGGTTTGGTCACATGCGTTAAACGTTGCCACGTTTCCTCCGTCACGCACACACTGGTTGACGGACGCCCAGCAGAGGGCGGCTCTCATGTTCTGGTCAGCAGGGAGGCAACACCGTGTCCACCGTGTCTCACTGCTGAAGTGAGACCCTTTCGGGTGGTGTCTGTCCCCTCTGCAGAGGGGACCCGCAGGCAGCGGCGTCCCGTCCGCCGACAACGCCAATCCCAGACGAAAAAAACGAGCTCCGCTGCGCTGGTTTCTCTCAAAAACTCAATCTAAATGCTAAAATTGGTTTCATCTTATAGTAATGAGTCACGCCCAGTACTGTGATTGTCGAGAGATTGGTCATTGTGCAGTCAGATTATTAGAAGATTAATATTGTAAAGGGCCCTGAGGCAATTACCGTTTCTATTCGGCGGCTGTTGGTCCCCGATCACTTGATCGTTCACACTCGTCCTCGCTCCTCTGGGGCTCCACTGCTTCCTGCCTTTCATTACTTCTGCATGTTGTAGTTCTGCAGGTCTTGTCGTGTCGATAATGTATATCATCTTATTGGTTTTTGTGGTTTCGAACGGCTCGTGGCTTTAGACTTTGGGAGTGCAGACAGCCTTTTACCTGCCCTTCCATAAACAGTCCATTCAGGATGTGTACAGATGTTTTCACACAAAACCAACAAGACTCGGAGGATCGGTGCTTTTGCAGATCCAATGCAACGTGTCACAGCTTTAACCGGGTGTTCACTGAATGGTAGGATTTAGCAAAATGTGTCGTTCTGTTGAAAAGAAAACAAAGAGTTTAGTTTAGAACCCTTAAAAATGACACTGAGCTGTGCGAATGAGCCTGTTAATGTGAAAAAATGATCTTTTTGTAAAGGTCAAAGAGGATCAGCGTCGCTCCCCATGTGCAGGTTCAAAACTTTGATGGTATTTTCTCATTTTGTCTGAATTATCAAGGATGGTCACACAGTAGGCCCGACGAAAACGGAAAAGAACAACCTTTGGCTGGAGGGAAAACTTAATTAAGGGCGACCTCATGTCTGAGTGAGATGTCACTCGGCTTTAACCCAATGAAGCTGCTCAGCGTCTCCAGGATGGCCGCCCGTCTCTTCTCTTAGAAAACATCCACAGCTGCAGTTCATTTCTTTTAATCCGCCTCGCCTCCGAGTCTCCCATTGACCTCCATCATTTCCACTAACAACATGGGAGCCATGTTTCCAGTTGAGTTTATTTCGGAAAATGCAATGAACGTGGTCCCGCGTGACAGCGGCTTGATTGAGGACTTCTCTTTTAACGGCTCTGTCGGTAGTTAAATCCGTTCATGAAGAGAAGCGCTTCTTCTTCTTCTTCTCATCATCAGCTGAACCTCTGGCAGCATTTATGAAACATTACTTTCATTTCCTCACACACATCAGTCAGACAAGTTGATCAATTAAATCGTTTAAATGAATCTCATTGATTTTGTTCCTGTCGCATCAGTTATTGGATATTGGAGCATGAAAATGTTGCTCTCCGTAAATTGGTTAATTGACTTATTGACCGGTCTATGTATTGATTGATCCACACACACAAGCCAATTGAACAGAAGGAAACCTCACTTTAAATTAGAACTTTTAATCAATGAATACATAGAGGGAAACTGCAAGAACTTAAAGTGTTTTAAAAATGGAAATATCCTCGGCAACATCTGATGTAACTTCTGAAAATGTTCCCGGATAATTGGATGAACAAACTGTGATTCTTCAAAGTCACAGATATTTAGCGAGAGCACACTTTGCATGCGATGCACACCCCGGTTTTCATGTGTGGTTAAATCTCTCAGACGTGAAGAAAATGTTACGTGAGGCGGAACCAAAGCGAAAAGACACACGTGGAGAAATTCTCACACCCGGAGCACGACGTCGGTTACGCTTCTAAAGACGTTGGGATGGAAACAGGCGAGAGCTTCAGTGGCGAGTCTCCGCGTGGGACGTACCTGGAAAGGTGGGTTGTACCGGGAGGTCGGGAAAGGAGACGACAGCAGAACCAAGGATGAAAATGAAAAAGCCGTCGCACTGCATCAACATCATTTAGCGGCTCTCGACCCGTCCGCCTCTATCCCAGAGAGTCCAAAAGAACTCCGTGTTACACTCGACCGGGTTCAGCTCGTCTCTTATCAGTCATTGCCGATCCCAGCGGCCCGAATGGACACATCATCATCATCTCGAGAAAAAAAAAAAAAAGGTTGCCTCCGCGGCGATGCCGGGCCTTTGATCTGACAGCCAGGACGGCTTTGATATGTTCTTATCAGTGAAAACAAGGTTCCACAGTCTCATCCCTTCGTGGCACCGGCTGCCTCTTCCCCTTCTCGTCCTCTCTCCATTCTTCCTGGCTCTCTTGAACTCGCGCTCTTTCTCCTCCTGCACACGTCTCCCCACGGCCTCGCCACTCAGCACGCCGGTTTGCATGCGTGCATTTGATTATCTACTCGAGCAGAGCGTTGGCCGATGGGCAGCTCGCTTTCTGCCCGTCTGGCCCAGCCTGTGGTTTCCTCTCCCTTCCCATCTTTGTCTTTATTGAACAATTACACAGTGCTTTTTGTAGTCTAATAACATTCAGAACTGTTTCAGGAACACAAACACTTGTTGAGATTAGGACAGGATTGTGGTTTGGGGAAGTAACTTAAGTGTGCTTGTCAGAAAGTTTAAAATAAGTCAACAGTGTTCTGTGTGCTTGTTTGTGTCTGGGATCACAGCTCTGATTGACAGGTGAGCTCTCAGATGTTCTTCACACCTGCACGCGGCTGTGGAAGGCGTCTCGTCCTGGTTACAGCACAAGACGTTCTGGGCTCTTTTCACAGTCTGTGCTCCGAGGAGCGATTCTAGCAGTCGGGTCTGACTTCCGCTGCCGTTGAAGCAGAGTCCTGGATGGCTTTAACAGCTGCTTCCTGTGCTATCCTTCCCTCCCACTCTGCTCGGGTATGTTCCAGTGGATGGCTTCCACTGCAGGCTACTGCTGCATGAAATGTACCTGTGTGATTAACCAGCGTTGTTAGGTTTCCACTGTTTTCACCTACGCAGCCGTGATCGTAAAAATAAGCCAAATATCTCAATAATTCAGCTTCACCCTTTTAATCTCAGTACTTCACACTTCACGTCTCACGTTGCCTTTTAGTTCCTGACAACTTGAGGAAAATTAACACTAAGCATCAATAAAAACCGTGCAACTAGCTTCCCCCCCCCCCCCGCCTCCCCCGTACCACACAAAAACAAATGTGTTCAAGCTGAAACAAAGTCGGCCTCTAATCGAATGAGCAGCCAGTGGGCTCAGGTTGGTTCTTGAGGACGGAGATCAGCGGTTCCTCATCAGCAGGCTCAAACATGTGGTCGATGGCGAGGCAACACAGCTCCTTGGAAAAGTTTAGACAGACGTCGTGGTCTTATCAGCAGTCGCTCGGTTTTTACCTCATGCCATACAAAGGAGTGCGGTGGACTTGTAATATTGTACGAGTTTTGTCATAGAAGCAGTCAAGCATATATTCAAGCGTATGTCACGTCTAGAGGGAGCAGTCCGGGAGAAGTCACTGCCACTGCGGGGCAGACGAGAAGGAGCCCTCCAGCGTGACGTTCTCAGTGATGACGTTTCAGGAGCACAACGCCCATTTGGGATTCTGTTAAAAGGAATCTGCTTAGCAGGATGAAGGATTTTATGTGTTTTGTTTTCATGAAAACAATCCAACTCTGACAGCCTCATTTCTTTATTTTTCCACTTTTCTCATTTCTGCCTCGATCTGTCAAGCTCCCGCTCATTTCACCCTCTCTCTCTCTCCTCCCAGTTCTATCCATTATTTCGCTGTCATCTGCTTATATTTCGTTTCTTTATGTGATTTTCTAATGCTTGACAATGGCTCACAATATCTTTACTGCCTCTGTTGATGCCTTAAACTGCTCTGCTTATCTCAACCCTCTGAGTTCATATGCACTATAATACCCCCCCTGTCACTATGCCCCTTTTAGAAATACTTCATATTATGGCCAGAAAAGGCGCTGGAAGGTCCAAAGCCAGAGAAATGCTGTGGTTTGACACCTGCATCACATTACATCAGAAGCTATTAGAAATTCCATTAGTATCGTCTCTCGTTGGGGAGCTAAATTGTTGAAGAAACGGTTGAGAAACTGCAGGCATTTCTCAGGTCTCAATCCATCACGGCCGGCGTCTTAAGGCTGAGCTGGTTATAAAGACGTCTAAAAGCACAGAGGCAGAAATTCTCCCTCAGGCAGGAATGGAGGCCCATAAAGGGCGAAAGTGCTTTGCGCCGCGGAGGGCAGAGCCAACACTTACAAGTGAGTAGCGAGAATTGGCCTTTGTTCCTGAAAGCTCTCCCTAAAGACGTGCATTCTGGGACAATGTAAGCAAAGTGCAGGGTTACACCTGCGATCATCAAGCAGAAGGACCTGTTGGTGTTTTTAGTGGAATGAAAAGGGATCTTCAGGGGAGATAGTAGTATATGAGACATGTACGTGATTCATCAAGCTTTTATCTAAAGCGGCGTGTAATGAGAGCATTCAACCATCAGGGTGCAACAACAACAACAAAAAACACATTTCGTCTACAAAGTGCTGCAAGTTAAGGGTCTCGTCCGACAAGTCGGGACCTGAAGATCTCTTTGAGATGCAGCTGATTGATGTGTGTCAAGAATCAGAAGTATTTAAGACGTCCTGAACAACAGAAAGACAAAACATGACTGTAAAATAAAAGTCCAACTGCTGATTGGTAGAAAAATATTATCTCCTGGGAAAGTGGTTTAATCACCTGTAACACCTCACCTGTTGTAAATGCACGTTGGTATTTAAAGTGTCAAAATGGTTGAAATAGCAGAGAGTGTGAGAAGAAAAATGACCCCCCCCCATCAAATGCTTCTCGATGAAATGACACGTCGATGTTAATAATGCATTGTGGAGGTTTTTTTAGATCACATGATCCACACGTGCCGAGGAAGGTGAAATGAAGATGGAGAGCGAGGGGAACGCGGGGCGTCAGAGGACCTGTTTTGGTGACGGACGACGGTGTCACGCTGTCATTTCATCACTTCCTCCAGGGAAAAAAATAACAAAGACGCAGTGTTTCAGAAAAAGAGCGGCCCTCGTTTTTCTTTGTTAAAATCAACAGCCTTCTTTTTGGTTCGCTCAAACAAAACAGAGATAATACGTTTGTCAACTGCAGAAATCTAAATCTTAAAACAAGGTAATACATTTCTAATCAATCAGTCAATGACACAATCTGCTTTAAATGTCTGGTCTACTGTTACAAAAAATCAATGAGCAAATCTGAATTTAAATGTATTAAATGTAAAAAGAACCCTGAATATTCTCTTGTTTATTTGATTCAGCGTGAATATGTTTTCTTACAGTGATTCTCTGATCAATACAGACACATCAGTCGTGATCCTTTTGACTTCCATCTGTGACCTACAGTAGTCGTCTGGAAACACACACACACACACACACACACACACACACACACACACACACAGTCCTCCACCCGGCTCCCAGAAGCAGACTTATGGGGCAATAAAATCTCATCTCTAGTCTCACTTACAGACCCACACACAACTACATGCACACAACCGTGCACACACACACACGCTCACACACACACACGCTCACACACAGACACGTGCACACATCACAACCCCCGCCAAGCGTGGAGCTTTGCATATTCCTTCCTCGATTCTACACACCAGAGACAGATGTTCTCTGTGATATTACATCTGTTTTTGCGACACACACAAATCAAAGAGACACGCGCACAACACAACAAGATTATTGAGGAGGACACAAACACATTTCCTCCTTGGAACGAGGGGAGGCTTCCCAGTCCAAGTCCAGACAACACATCCTAACTGCTGGCTGTGGAGGACCAGGAGGAGACAAATATAGAGCGAGGATGAAACAAAGAGACGATGGAACGGAGCTAAACAGGAAGCTGTGTGTGTGTGTGTGTGTGTTTGCCTTGTAGCCTCTTACAGGCACGGTTTGATGACTTTTTGGAGCTGCGGCCAGATAAAAAGATGAGGAGCTGGCCAGCTGGTTGGAGGGCTCCTTGGCTCTTTGGCTGGCAGACTGCTGGGAGGGAGGGTTGGCTGGCTGAGTGGACCGGTGCCCTTGAGCAAGGCGCTTCCTCCCCATCAGCAGCTCTGCAGCATCCGCTGACACAAAGAGCAAGCATCGCTTTGAATTCAAATGAGTACCGTCTCGATTGTACCAGTCTGTCGACAAAGAAAAAGTACAATCCAAATTGTGATGCATTTAAAAGTCTGATCCACAGGGCCACAATCTGGCACCTGATAAAAGTTGGAATACACCCCCTCGGGTAAACCCAGTTAGCTTTGAGCCATTAGCTTTGTTAGCTTCAAACATCCGCCACGTTGAGAGCTGTGCGGAGGCAATCGCCCCTTTAATGGTACATTCACACCAAAAGCGAGGCGAATTAGTCCCATTCAAAGTCAGTGCGCGGACGCAAATTGTTGCGAACTTGAGTTTGCTTTAGAACACTCATCCCAGCATGCTTCAGTCCCCAAATGCCTTCTTTTAGTCGGTTGGTCCCTGAAGTTGTTTGAGTCTTTTTTTTTTTTTTAACCTTCCTGTCTGAGTAATTCTTCAACTCCGAAAATAGTCAAAGACAAAAGTTTGTGAGAAGAGAAAGTGACGACATTATCTTCTTTTTATATCTTTTCTAAATCAGCCTCGGCAATCAAGCCATCAGACACATCCATGTTAAAATGCACCTCCTCCTTCCCTCCCTCGGCCCACCACCTGTCACTCTCTGCGCCCATCACGCATTTACAAAGTCACACAAACGCACACAAATGCGCATGCGGAGATGCACGCATTGACTCATTTTACACAAAGACCCCCCACTCTTCCCCCTTGACAAGCACCCCACATTTTCAAATTTAAAATGGTCCTTTTTTGTGGCGCTGTCACAAAGCCGTCACACCCCGGGTTTAGTGGGAGAAAAAGAAAATAGATTGAGAGGGGAGGGGAAATTGACACAGAGAGAGTGAGAATGAAAGAGTGCGGCGGAGAGATGTCACCCACGCTCCCTCGCTCCGACACCGCGCCGACTGACTGACACCGCATTCAGCTTAAAAAAACACCAGACGTTAGACTTCCTGCCTTTACTCACTTGTTAAAAGGCTTTCAGGGCCTTTGTAGACTTTGGGGGAAGGCAGCTAAAGAGCAGAGGTGTGCATGCAGCTTCCCAGGAGAAGGAAACGCGACGTCGCTCCACTGAAGTAAAGTCTTGTCGGCTTTGAACCGCGTGAACCGCAAGCCGAGCCAACGTTGGATTTGAGTTGAAACAATGAAAAGAGAGAAGAATGAGAGACGGAAGTTTCCTGCGTTAACTAGAACTACATGTATTTTACAGTTGTGCGTCCCCAGCTGTGTGTTTTGTAAAAGTCTACAAAATAAACGACTCACGGGAAGAAAAAACTGCACTTCTGAATCACGCTGGAAACTTGATCCAGTCTGTTCTTCCTGGATGATTTTAAATAACACACCTTCAACCACTGATCAGTCAAATTAGGATTAATCAAAAGCCATTGTGTGTCCTCTTTTCCCTCTGGGCAGATGTTCATATTTAACAGCTGGTCTCCAGGTGCCAGGTATGTAGCCCTATCAGTTGCGTGTCACATCACCTCTTTTCTCTAATCGATCCTGCTATTTACAGTGGTTTGAGTCTTTTTGTTGCATTTTGTTTCATGTTTATCTGTAGGTTTAACATTTCAACTCAGATTTGGATGTTTTCGAAAGGATAACAGACCGCTTGAGTAATGTTCCCACATTTAATTACAGTGTATTTCTTTATGTGATGTTATGCACATAACATATATGGATGTATTAAAATGACAGCCCAGTTGAAAGCATTTCGATTCACTTTAACTTTAATCTTATATGGCTGAGCAGAAAAAACAATATAAATTTCATTGCTTTAATTCTTCATCCCATTCAAACAGTAATTTCCAAATGTATTGTGTTGTGATGTTTCAAAGCCCATGTTGAGGTATAGAGAATTTAATCTGGGTCAGGCTCCTGAATGCAGCCTTCATGAGGAGGAGTAGCTGTGTTTAAGATTCAGCACATCTCTGCAAACTGTCACCCACACACACGTGTTATAAATGAGCGCGCTGCACTGGAAACCCACTTTTAGCCGCTCAGTCACCCACCGTTTCATCAATCATGTGGTGAAAATAAAACCTGTTTTTTTTTATTGAAAGGTCACCACACACATACACAAAGACGTACAATCTTCCTCTCAAAGGGTCAACACGTGGCTAAGACGTGCTTCCAACGTAAAATAAATCAATCAGGGCTATGTTTTAGAGGCACGTTAATTACACCAGTGTGCAAGCCTTAACAAGCAGCTTAGCTCAGTTCAGTGCCTGATTTATTAGGACCACTTATGTAAATCAAGTCAGTTGCAATTTTCCAATTAGAACACTTGAGGCCCAATAAATACTGAGTGCTCTCTTTAAGTGCCAGGTGAGAGGGGTCTGTTTTATAACAGCACAATAGAGAGAGAAGACTGTGATTACATAGATATTGTGATTGCAAGTTTAGTTTTCACACTTCTTGCTATAAATATTTTTAGTTTCTTCCTTGCTCGCCAATGCCATGGAGAAAAAAATTCACCCAATGTTGGAATATAAATGTTCCTTTGGTAAAATTATTTGGTCAGTAAATGCTTTTATTGTTCAAAAAATATTGTGAATAAAACTTAAAAAAATGTAAGCTTAAAAAACGTCTCAACATTATTGGTCGAAAGTGTTGTTGAAAAAAGTGAAAAAAATTTCAAAAAATATCATAAAATGTAAAAAAAATTTTAACAATATTACCGAAAGTGTCATTTAAAAAGAAGTAAATATATATTTTTTTAAAGTGAAGAAATATTTATTGAAAAAATATCATGAAAAAAAGTTTTAAATATATTAGCATGAAAAACGTCTCAACATTATTAGTCAAAAGTATCGTTGAAAAAAGTGAAAAAAATGTGTTCAAAAAATATGAAAAAAAGTTTTACAAATATTACCGTGAAATACGTCTCAGCATTAGTAGTCTAAAGTGTCGTTGAAAAAAGTGAAAAAATGTTTGTTTAAAAATATTACCTTCAAAAAAGTCAACATTATTTTTCAAAAGTGTCATTGAAAAAAGTAACTAAATATTTATTTAAAAAAAAGTTTAAAAATATTTATTCAAAAAATATGAAAAAAAGTTTTACAAATATTAGCGTGAAATACGTCTCAACATTAGTAGTCTAAAAAAGTGAAAAAATGTTTGTTTAAAAAATATTACCTTAAAAAAAGTCAACATTATTTTTCAAAAGTAACTAAATATTTATTTCAAAAAAGTTAAAAAATATATTTTTCAAAAAATATGAAAAAAAGTTTCTCAATATTATTAGTCAAAAGTGTCGTTGAAAAAAGGGAAAAAATATTTGATCAATTTTTTTTTCAAAAGTAAAAAAATCTATTGCTTAAAAATGTCTCAACATCATTATTTGAAAGTATCATTGAAAAAAGTGAAAAAATATTTAATCAAAAAATATGAAAAAAACGTTTTAAAAATATTAACTTGAAAAAAGTGTCAACATCATTAGTCGAAAGTTTTGTTTTTAAAAAGTGAAAAGAAATGTGTATAAAAAATAAAAAAAACTTTTTTTGTGTATAAAAAAGTTTTAAAAAACCAGCTTGAAAAAAGTCTCAACATATTTAGTGGAAAATAATAAATAATAATAATAATAAATCGAACTTGTATAGCGCTTTTTTGGACACTCAAAGACGCTTTACATGGGGGAAAAAAACAAAAAAGGCGGTTTACGAAAAAGCTAGTTTGAACAGGTGGGTTTTGAGCACTGATTTGAAGGAAGGTAGTGAGTCAGAGTTTCTAATGGGCTGTGGGAGTGAGTTCCAAAGGGTGGGGGCGGCGATGGCAAAGGCTCGGTCCCCCAGGGTTCGGCGGTTAGTGCGAATGATAGGGGTGAGGCGGTTGGTGCCTGCTGAGCGGAGGTGGCGGGTGGGCTGGTGTTGTTGCAGGAGCTCAGAGAGGTAGGGCGGAGCCAGGTTATGGAGGGACTTATAAGTGAGGAGGAGGAGCTTGTATTGAATCCGATATTGAACAGGGAGCCAGTGGAGCTGTTCGAGGACCGGGGTGATGTGTTCTCTGGACCGGGTATGGGTGAGTAGGCGGGCAGCAGAGTTCTGGATGTATTGCAGTTTTTGGAGATGAGTGGTGGGAAGTCCATAGAGGAGGCTATTGCAGTAGTCGAGTCTGGAAGAGATGAATGCGTGGATGAGGATTTCTGCTGTTGACTGGGTAAGGGAGGGGCGGAGGCGGGCAATGTTGCGGAGGTGGAAGAAGGATGTTTTAGTGATGTGGTTAATGTGCGTTTGGTATGAGAGAGTGGAATCCATTATGATGCCGAGGTTGCGTACAGAGGGGGAGGGGGTGACATTGTGACCGTCAATGTGGAGGGTAAAGTTCTGGACAGAGGAGAGGAGAGATTTGGGGCCGGTGATGAGGAGTTCAGTTTTTTTGCTGTTGAGTTTGAGAAAGTTATTGTCCATCCAGGTTTTGATGTCGGAGATACAGTCAGTGATGGTGGAGAGGATAACCGGGGTGATGGATTTGGTGGCGATGTAGAGTTGGGTATCGTCAGCATAGCAGTGAAAGTTGAGTCCATGGTGGCGGATGATCCGACCGAGGGGAAGCATGTAGATGGTAAATAGGAGGGGGCCGAGCACGGAACCTTGGGGGACGCCGTGGGTGACAGGGGAAGTGTGGGAGTTGCAGTTGTTGACAGAGACAAAGTGGTGACGGTCGGAGAGGTATGAAGTGAACCAGAGGAGTGCTGTGCCGGAGATGCCGATTGATTGTAGACGGTGGAGGAGGATGGTATGGTTTATTGTATCAAAAGCTGCGGAGAGGTCGAGGAGGAGGAGGATGGATATGGAACCAGAGTCAGCGGCGAGGAGGAGATCATTTGTAACTTTAAGAAGTGCTGTTTCTGTGCTGTGGTGTGAACGGAATCCGGATTGAAATTTTTCGAAGAGATGGGAGGAGTGGAGATGTTGGTGGAGTTGAGTTATGACGGCGCGTTCCAAAATTTTTGAAAGTAACGGGAGATTGGAGATGGGTCTGAAATTGTCCAGGTTGTCAGGGTTAAGGCCGGGTTTTTTCAGGAGGGGAGTGATGGAGGCAAGTTTGAGTGGGGATGGGACAGATCCAGAGGTAAGGGAAGTGTTGATGATGCTGGTGATGAGAGGGATTAGAGTTGGTATGCAGGTTTTAAGGAGGGAAGATGGAATCGGGTCAAGCTGAGAGTTGGAGAATTTCATGTTTGTGAGAAGTTTGGTGGTTTCGGAGGGAGACAGAGGAGAGAAGGAGGGAAGGCAATGGAGTGTGAGTGGAGCGTGTTCATGTTCAGAGGGAAGAGAAGCGGAGGAAGTGGATGCAAGTGAACAGTGTATGGTATGGATTTTAGTATGATAGGATGACAGGAAGTTATTGCATTTGTCAGTAGTGAATGTGGAGGTTATATTGTCCTTGGGTTTAGTCAGTTTTGCAAAAGTGGAGAATAGTGTGCGGGGGTTGGAAGAATTTGAGTGGATGAGTTGTGAGTAGAAGTTGGACCGGGCAGTTTTGAGGGCGGAGTTATATGTGGTTACAGCTTGTTTGTAGGCTTGGGCATGGACAATGAGACCAGATTTTTTATGGAGCCTTTCAAGTTGTCTTTTTTGTTTTTTGAGATTGTGGAGATCTGGGGTGAACCAAGGGGCGGAGGTGGAGAAGGAGACTGAGGCAGTTTTGAGGGGGGCTGTTTGGTTGAGGCAGAAGGAGAGTGTGTGGTTGTAGAAGTTGACGAGATCAGAGGCAGTTGGATCTGAGGGAAGCGAAGAACTGGTGAAGGCATGGGATATGGATGCAGAGAGAGCGATGGGACTGATTGATTTCAGGTTACGGAATGTAATTGTTCTTGAGTGTTTGGCAGTGGGAGAGGGGGTAATAATGTCCAGGGTGATGACCAGATGATCAGAAATTGTGAGGTCGGTCAATGACAGGTTATGTATGGTGAGGGAGGATGTGGAACAAACCAGGTCTAGGATGTGTCCATGATTGTGTGTGGGGGAAGTAACATGCTGGGTGAGGCTGAGGCAGTTTAAAATGTCCAAAAAGTCAGATGTGAATTTGGCTGTAGGGGAGTCAATATGGATGTTGAAGTCACCGAGAAGGAGAACAGATGGGGAAATGGAGGACAGCTGAGTTACAAAATCTGTGAAATCTGAAAGAAATGCTGGGCAGTTTTTGGGGGGGCGGTAGATGACTGCAGCGGTAAGTGATTGGGAGCCGGGAAGTCTGAAAGCGAGGTGTTCAAAGGATGATACAGCCGGGATGGAGATGGAGCGGAGGGAGATGTCGCTGCGATGGATAACTGCGATGCCGCCTCCTCGCCGGTCCAAACGGGGTTTGTCAATGTAGGAGTAACCAGGTGGGGTGGTCTGATTTAGTGCAATATATTCCATGGGTTTGTGCCAGGTTTCTGTGAGACAAAGTATATCCAGTTTATTGTCATTGATGAATTCACAGAGGAGCAGGCTTTTATTATTGAGTGATCTTGTATTGAAGAGTGCTGTTTTAAGAGGCTTTTGTTGTGAAGTCCATGTGGCGGAAGTTGAGACAGGCAGGAGGTTAGATGAAGTCACGTGATGAGTACGCAGATGACGTATGCGGATGTTGTTGTTCCTGTGTACGAGCGGGAGTGAGCTGCGGGCGGACCAGAGAGATGGAATACTGTTTTCGCCACTGAGGTTGTAGAGAAGGCTGCGTCTTGAGCCTCGGTGGATGTAGGGGCGACGACGGAGAAGGCAGTGTTGTTGCAGAGTTGTTGTGATATCCGGTGAAGGAGGTGCGCGGTGGTTGAATCTGAAGAGCTGCAAGGACGTGTATCGAAGCGCCATGGACGGAGCCGCGGATGGCAACAGCCGCGGAGAGGCCAACAAGAAAGCCACGAAAAGTAGCCGCATTGCTGGCAGGCTGCTCCGGAGTGCAGGTCGGCCGGTAGCCGGGTTGTAGTCCGGGTTGTAGTCCGCTGCCCGAGCAGAACACAGCGCGGTTAGGCCATAGGCAGCCCCGGGAGCTAGCTTGATGGTGGTCACAGCAGAGTTCCACCGTGACAGGCGGCAGAACCGGGCGACCAGGCAGAGATACAGTCCAGATCTTGAGGCAGGGTCAGATGCCACCGGTACCAGGCAAAATCAGTACGTAAAAACCGTTTAGTTTCAAACAAACTTTTTCGACCGGAGTGAGAAGCGGCAGCCAAAACGCGCCAGCGTCCTCTCAGATGGCACGTTTGTTCACTTAAAACGCCATGAAGCCCGGCGTCTACGCCCGAGTCTCCAAAATATCACTGAAACATTTTTTTTCCAATTATTTTTGAAAAAAATAAATATATATACTTATATTTGGCTGTAGAATGTCATTGAAATCCACAGAGAAAATGTTGGTAAAAAACTATTGTTTGGTCATAAAAGTTGTTGATAAAAATAAAAAAAGTACTGGTTCAAAAAGAAAATCAGTAAAAAACAAATGTCGAAAAGCTATATTTGGTCGAAAAATGTTGTCGAAGAACAAAATATCATAGCAATGAGGTCAAGATATGTTTGGTCAAAAATGTCCAAAAGATATTTTAAAAATATCTTAGAAAAAAAGTAAAAAACAATTATGTTGAAAAATGTCAAGAGAATTATTTGGTCCAAAAAGTGTGAAAGGTTGGAAAATGTCAAGGAATAATTAATAGAAAAGATATTCGGTTGAAAAAACAGCATCACTACTCAAACTAAGCGCTCAAGCAGCACAAAGGCACCTCAATGCATTTGGGTTTTCCTCTCCTGCACTCTGGACATCTTGCTCTCACTTTCTACAACAGAGTCAACCCAGTTAACCGGGGAGTTGCCCCCACACTTTACTAATACGGATTTGAATTAAAGCTATGGATGATTCAGCCGACTGCCCTGTCACACACTCAGACACCCTCGTCGGCAGCCTACACACCCACAACTCATGTATAGACAATGAATGAGAGAGCACTCCACTGAAGAGCTAGATTTTCTCCTTCATAGCCTCTGGTTATTTGTGAGCTGCCCAGGGAGTATAGGCCCAGAGCAAATTCATCCACTTTTCACAATGTACCACATAGCTTTGGGGCTTTTTGTTAAATCCAATGTGGAGTCCAACGTTACGGTTTCCTCAGCCTAATGCCAGTCACACACACCCTTTAAAATACCCAATAGGTTGTCTAATTTAGCCCAAGGCAGAGTCAAATGGTTGCCTGGGGTAACGAGGTAGGAGATCCAGGACCAACTCGAAAGAAAGATGTCGACGACCACTGGTGTCTTTTATCACATGCTGTTTCTGCATCTGTTCAAGCCAGATCTAATATTATGCAGAACATCACCTCTGTCCCCCAAAAATGAGTTATTTAGCCAAAAGCTACCCAGTAGGACGGGCTCACATGCGCTGAAACTGCACTGAAAAGATTGCATTCCCAACAAAGGTACAGAAGTTAACCATTTCATCACCTTCCTCAGTCAGTCATCAGCCCTCCCACCCGCAAACCTGTCTCTCTAAGGCCCCTGAGTTGAATTTTGAAGGTCTGTTATGAGTGCGGACACGGAAACGTAATCACATTAATTAATCTGACAGGCCTTATCAAAGACATTGTGGGCACAGAGGAACAGAGGCGAGGAACAAAATGAAGGCAAGAGGACCAGAGAGACTGGTTTATAAAATCATCATCACAGGAGAACGGGGACATAGAGGACGGAGGACGGAGGAAATGAAAGAAGGACAAAGGAGGAAAGGAGACAGATGTAATAACAATAGACCTGAACAGGGTTACTTTGTGGTTAATCCTTTTATAATTCTGTCCCATTTCAAAGGCAGGGAAGCTCATTATAGGCTTATGAATCCGATGGGCCTCCTTCGGTATATGTGTGGTTTTGCAACCGTAGGAGGCATTTCCTACAGAATAGGGTTCCATGAGGGGGGAAAGACACAACGACAAAGCTGCCCAGTGTCAGCTAGTCTCTCTGTGGTCGACACATCAGATGAACAATCACAGGAAGAGGAAATAATAGGGATGAGAGCAAAAAGGTACCTACTGCCCCCTGGGAAAGATATTATGTTATTATAAAGTATGTTAAACAGTATTGCTTGAGGAACACATTCATTGTATCACACAAACTCAGAGACACGCATCTAGACAATCCAATACAACACAGTGCACATTTTTATTCATAACTTAAGTAGGAGGACTTGTGTTAAATCTACGCGCCTCCTTTACTGTGAGGATCACATACCGTTGGACTGGAGAGATATCGTCTGAGGTTCAGGTGCAATGCTCAAGGACACTCAGGGATGGACATTGGAGGGACCACGTTGGGGTCACGTTGACCAATCAGCTGCTGGCCTTCAGAACCCTGTCAGTCGAAAACGCCAACACCGGGGCTCCATGTCACTAAAACCCGAGCTTCAACGAGGTATTAATGAGCGGACGTCATTCCACAAGGGGTCATCGTAATGAGGGCACGGCGAGGTCAAGAGGGTCTCATCACACGCAGGGCACGAGAGGGCCTCCCGCTAATGGGGAGACAATGTCACAAACGAGTGTCCCTGATTACCTGCTCCCAAGGTTTACCCCAATTAGACAAGAGGGACGAGGGTGGGGGGGGGGGGGCATATGTAGGGAGAGGAGGTGGTAAAGGTGCAGTGAAAAAGAAAGGTGAGGAGGAAGAGAAATTGAACGGCCGGGCAGCAGTGTTTAGAATGTAATGGCCTTTGTAGATGCTGTCCGTGTGTGTGTGTGTGTGTGTGTGTGTGTGTGCAAGGCTTTGAATAACCGAGAATCTCAGATAGGAAACGGTCATCGTGACCTAGATGCAAATTACACCAAATGCGTGAATGGGAGCAGAGACTGACAGACACACACAAACACGCACTGACGAAAGCCAGGGAAACCCTCGTCATGTCTGTCACACACACAGTGCCTGTGTTTGGCCGGGCAGTGGGCACCCCCGCTGCTGTGATGTCATTCACATGTGACTGTCAGCGACATGGTCCCGCCTCCCATCACTCAGGAGACAAACAGACCCCGAAGGGGAAGGCCGAGATGCCAGGGGAACCACTTGCGTTAAACTAAAGGACGCCTGGATTTATAATTCATGGCACGAGAAGAGGTTATTGTAGAGGTGTGGTAGCCGTAGCAACCTATGTCCATGTGTCATTCGGTCCGCCAGCTTACGTGCAAACAAAATAGATTTTTGCTGCCTCTCTTTCCCTTTTTAACATCTGTTTTGCGACATGAAATATCAAAGCGATCCAGAGGAAGGTTTTTCTCTAAATACTTAGAATGGTGTCAGATGACCTGCGATAACAATCATTCCTTCTCTCCCTCGGAGCTGCTGCTCACTGCTGTATTTCATCATCGCTCCTCTCCTCGCTGCTTTGATGTGGCCCTCAACCTGCCGCACACAGACACACACACACAGACACACACACACACTCACAGATGTCCGGAAATTATATCTGCTCTGCTGATAATACAGCAGAAGAAGACACTACACATTTGAGGACTCATGCAAATGCTTCATCAGCTAAAGACAGGAAAACATGAGCACCTGTTGCTTACCAACACTCTCACACACACACACACACACACACACATTTCCTTAAATGATCACTGATGCAATGCAGGTTTCACGGAATTAATGAATTTCACTTTTCAATTATAAGGAATTGTGGATCAGCCAGCAGCATATCAGTAACTGTGATGTAAAACTATTGAAAGCTGGTTGTAAAATATCTGGTTGCTTTTTCTGAAAGACAGGTGACTGTGAACAGAGTCGAGAAATGGCGGCTGCCAATGGCGGGACCATCCGTCAGAATCCGAATATGAAACGCCAGAAATACACGGATGGGATGAGGGTGTGAACACAGCCGGCTTGTTCGCCCCCCCCCCCCCCCCCCTCGCCCCCCTTCATCCAACACCTCCTTCAGGATCTGCAGAGAGGAGTCCGCATGCTTCCATATCTGGTCATCCATCATGCACGACCAATTTACGAGATAGAGCGTTGGGGCTTTAGGGGGCGAGAGACGGAGAAAATGGCAATTTACTAAAGCTGAAAATTGGTAACATTAATATCTGCAGTGGCAAGAATAATCAGGATATTGGAAATGTGGCCATATCTTTATGTCAATTCAGAGCGGATTATTTTTGATTATTTATTTTTTAAACGTTCTAATAGATAATTTATTATGAAGCTTGTGGGAAACACACAATGTCACATGGTTAATACTGTGAAACAAACATTCAAATTAAACAGAAAACTAACAACTTTAAGTAAGGTAACTACTAGAACATTTTAACATTCGGACCAGGCTGCCATATCCTCTTATAAGCCATTTAAAGGACTCCATTTCATTCAACACGAGCACATCTGGATGCAGAGTCCCACACTTCTGCTTCACGTTCTTATGAAGTTTGTATTTTATCTGTATTCCCAGGATCAGTGGGAACGTTCAATAAACACGCTTCTCTCCAGTCCAGATCCCCGTGTGGCTGAACCAGCAATAAATCCAACATGTTTCCGAAGCCCCAGAGTCCTGTATGTTGTCCGGGTTATTTATTTATTTATTTTAAACTGCTCATCTCCCCCACAAGACACTGCAAGAGCTGTCGACGCGCACGACGAGCGCGGCGGGGGCGTTTGAGCGGTGCCGTGAGAGGATAGAACTTCAATATTAAAAAGCAATACCGTAAAGGCCGAGAGTGAATGAAATATGTTGGGGAGGAAGAGGAGCGCCGGTACCTCGGGGGCCCCTCACACCCAGGCAGGTAGAGGAGGGTGAAGTCCAGTGGTTGAGGATTTACTTAACAATCGGAAAAAGAAAGTCAAAGAGATGTCAATCTACGTCTGGAGTCTTCCTACGCAGCCCGGAGGAGAGGCCCAATTAGCCAAAGAGAAGAAAACCGCCGTGGGGTTGTGTCGACGTTTGAAATCTACCTGCAGGCCAACATTCATGCACTGAGAATTAAGATAGCACAATGAATGAAGTACTACAAATATAAAATAATACGAATAAGACAAGGAGAATGTGGAACAATGAGCTAAGTGGAAGAAATCCACAGTGTCGGATTACCATATTTATTTAATAATCACTCATTGCAATTGTAGTTGTTCTACAACGTCTCATCTCATCTCCTTGTGTTCAGGACGTCTGGTCAGAACAGACCCGTTAACTCAGGGCTGCTCATTGCACCTCCACCAAAGTGAAGACGTGACTAAAAACTTATTAACATTTCTTGACTTATTATGGAAAAGTAGTATCAATTCGCATTTGTTGTCTCTTTCTATGCCAATCCCTTTAACCCCCCCTCCTTAAATTTTCCTGTTTGGAAAACCACTGGCCGCCACGTTGATACTGTGGACGAAGCTCTGCTGAACAAGATAAACATCATGTCCATGACCATCTACGCACACGGTGTCGATTATCCATAAAAAACCCCTAATGCTCAGATTAAGTCACGTTATCTGTCAGTCATTTGCTCTTCAGTCCCCATCTGCTCCGTCCTCTGGTTCGTCCTCACCTCCCTCCTCCCCCGTCCCATCCGGCTGGTTCACAAACCTGGCCTCTGGTTATCTATTATGGATTAGCAGAAAATTGCCCCCGACACTTTGGATTCCCTCGTTAATGAATGCAGTTGCCCCCCCCCCCCTCTCTGTGTCGTAGGGCCGGCGTGATATGAGTCATTGATCTGCCTCCTCCCCGGTGCAGGCTTGGTGTCGGTGTTAGCGTGTTAGCTTAGCATCATCTCACACAGTGATGATGATGATGTTTCACAAATTGGAGGAAAAGGCAAACTGGGTTTTTACACCCAAACGTTACATTACAGATCCTTAGCTTGTCTAAATAAAAGATTAAAAATCTTTCATTTTGACCTCACTTTGAAAATGTCTACAGGAGTATCAGATAAAAGGTCAGATGTAATCTACTGGTCTGAAATCATGAATGGATTTAAAACACTTATATATAAATATTTTGTAATAGCTGAAAAATAGATGAGTCATTAAAACATTGTGTACAACTAAAGACTTGAATTTGTATATATATATATATATATATATATATATATATATATATATATATATATATATATATATATATATATATATACTGAGAATTATATTTGTTTTCTAATGTCGACAAAAAAAAACCACGCAAACAAAACACACACAGAAAACATCTTAGTGAGTCACAATCACAACTGTTTTACAGAGACACCGATTAGTCACAAATAGGCATGAAGAAGGAAGCAACGCGACATTTTCATGCTTTATTGACCATGTTTAATGGCACATTTGTGACGCTCTGTTGTGCCATCGGGAGAGAAGGAACCATCTGGGGCCGCCGTTACACCTGCACTCACTTTTATTAGTGTGGATTGTTCAGCTTCGCTCCGGTATCTTCTCTCAAATGAAGGTTGTTTTCGGGGGTTTTCTAAATAACGCCGCAGATTTCATCACATCAACCGGAGCGATTTCATCAGGTCTTCAGTCGCCAAGAGGGACGCTTCCAGCTGTCTCTAATGGAAGCGAGCCGGAGCACTTGAGGGTCTCTCTCTCTCTGTGTCTCTCTTTGTCTCTCTTTGTCCGTCTCTCTCTTCCTGCCTGTTGATGGCCGCCTTTGAAGGCAGAGAGATGAATACAAAGAGAGAACGTCCATTTGTTGTTTTGAAAAGGCAAAATGAAAGAGAGCCGGCCGGTGGCTCCGACGTCAAAGGTTGCATCATGGTGCCGTGTGTGTAAATAAGATGAAACAACACATTAAAAGACCATGCAACTGAAATGTAACGTTTTGAAATGATCATTCAAATCTACTGGAGAAAATACCTGTGATAAATAAGATCTGCCATTCCAACCGCTCTCCCACTCATACAGCTCAAACCCTTTATGACGTTTAAGCAGCAAACTCGTCTAGTTATGTCTGAGGAAGACACTCGAGCGGCCTGACAGAGAGTCGGTATCTAACGCCCGGGCATCCACCAGCTTCCCGTCATTACTGCGCGCTCCGGCGCTGTGCGTCGCTTCATGTTTGAGACAAACGGAGAGACACAAACAGTTTCCTTCCCGCCTCACACTGCAGGCTGCATAGGCGAGCCTTTGAAACTTGTGTTTGCACATCAACAGAGAGAAGTGACACACAACAAAGCGAATTCTATTTGTGTGTTGCCTCGCCTGCATTCATGTCACACAGAATAATGCAGAATATATATATATATATATATATATATAAACAACGTTTTCCACTGGGAGCCACAAAGGTTGAGGGACAAAGGAAACAGGAAGTGTGTTCATATCACGCTTCTTTATTTGGCTTTAAGGCGCGTCAGTGTTTAAAAATGGAGGAGGAGGTGTTTTCTGTTTGCTTGAGAAGATGAAGCAGCTGGAGGTAATGAGGTGGAGGAATCTACTGACGGAGGAGCGTTTCTTTAGTGAGGAAGATTAGATTCGACACATGCCTCCTGTCATGTGTCTAAATGACTGTACTAAAGGAACATACCACTGTCTGCATCACCAGAACCAAAGAAGAGTCTTCACGTCTTTTTCCTCTCACACAAACGTCTTCAGGAACGAACGACAGCGACTTCAAGGAAGAGATGTTTGTCTGTCTTCATTGACGAGCAGAAAGAAAGAACACAGACAGCTAAAAAGACCTTCGCCATGACAACCAAGATGACGAAAGTCCCTGATCCTGATCAAAGAAGTCCTTTTAGCCTGGACTAGATCCAGTACTTTAGTACTTAACCCAGCTCTGTACTTCAGAACACGTTCTGATGCTGATCCGCTAAAGCTAACCTCCACGAGTCGATGTCTCATCTTCAGACTGATCTATTCCTCAGAAAACGTTCCCACGGGTCATCCTGTAGTCCCAATACAGATTAGGTATGTAGTCAATTACAGACGCATGAACTGGTAAAGATGCAATAAAACACATCCTGAAGGAAATCTCTTGATAACGACACAATCAAGGGGAACCTAATTATGCTCATTTCATTAAACAAAGTCTTTTTGGGGCATTGCCTGGGATGGAATAGACTCTACTGCGTAGGCTGGGTGAGGAAACATCTGCATGTGAGAAGTGACGCCTCTGAGGTGGGCTGAGGTCTTCTTTTTGCCTTCTAATCTGTTTTGACAAATAACTGGACGGGAGAGTCAGGGCTCATCCGTGACCTATCTATCCCCCCCCCTCCCTCAGAGATTCTGTCGCCACGGCTCTCCTCAGCTCATTAACGTGACCTTTGCACACAAAGAACGTTTGCTCCAGACGCCCACCATCTAATTGGATGAATGGGCAATATTTCTCTTCGCTAAAACCTTTTCCATTAGGAAACAAATAAGATGTTCTCCTCTTCATGGTGAAGGGACAGTAAATTGATAAAAGTCTTTTATTGCCACATATGCCTTGGAAGAAAAGTGGATGTTTTTACGGTTCTGATCAATGTGTGTTTTTGTCCAACAGTAAAGGTTGAGGCAGTAGATTAAAGTCTCTTTGTGTAGCATCAGAAAACTCCCAGCATTGGCACTAGAATATGCAACATATCCTCTTACGACGGTTCCTATAATATGCTCCTCCTCATTCTTTGTGCAAAAGCAACATTCCACCCCCATCCTCAAAAAACCTGAACTTGACCCGGATTCTTGGAGCAACTTCCAGCCCATCTCAAATCTCCCCTTTCTGTCAAAAATACTGGAACGCGTTGTCGCTGCACAAATCATATCCCACCTCGTTTCCAATGATCTGTTTGAGCCATTTCAATCCGGTTTCCACTGAAACGGCCCTTCTTAAAGTCACCAATGACCGTTTTCTCTCCTCAGACTGTGGCCAACTCAACATTCTCATTCTCCTCGATCTCACTGCAGCCTTCAACACATCATCCACCACAGCATCCTTCTCTCACGCCTCGAATGCTCCCTCAACATCACTGGAACCGCTCTCTCCTGGCTCAAATCATATCTAACAAACCGACAACAGTTCATCAGCATTAACAACTGCGCCTCCTCCACCGCTCCTGTGTCTCAAGGCGTCCCCCAGGGTTCAGTGCTTGGTCCTCTTCTGTTCATCCTCTACCTGCCCCCTCTGCGTCACACCATACGTCCACATGGTCTCCACTTTCACTGTTACGCCGATGATGTCCAGCTCTACATAGCCACAAAGACATTAAATTATTATGGATGCAAAACCAATACTCTCAGACTCAACTATGTTAAAATTTGACATGATCATCATCGGTCCAAATTCTCTCACCAAAACCAGTCAAAAACTCTGCCTCACCATTGATAATTCCACTATGTCCCCCTCCCCACACTTCAGCCAACCTTGGAGTCATTTTTGACCGCATCCTCTCCTTCCAACACCATGTCAAACAAATCACTAGAAATTTTTCCACCTGAAAAACATAATCTGTCTCCGCCCATCACTCTCCACACCTGCTGCTAAAACTCTGATTCATGCCTTCATCACCGCTAGAATAGATTACTGCAACAGCATTCTTTATGGCACCTCATCAAGATCATCAAGATCCTAAATAAACTCCAGTACATCAAATATCAATGCACAACTGGAATTGGATTTTGTCATCTGCAGTTTCTTTGTTGAAACCTCTTAAGTTATTTGATGAAGATTGCGTTGCTCCAGATGCACATTTTAAAGGCTGTTTGATGGCTTCCAGATGGCACAGAAGTTAATACCATTCAAAAATCCATTAGAGCTGAATGAACGTATAATTGTGTTAGGTCAGGTTTTACCCCGCGGGAGATGATTTCATGAGGACTTGTGATGCCTTAAAGACCGCCATAAACCGGTGGGGTAATATCATGAGATTCAAATGGTTAGAGAAGAACATATTTCAAATCAAATGCTCATTTGAATTTAACAATGTGATTGTTAAATGTGTCACATCTTAATTGGCAGTTTGAAAATAAAAATTCAGTCTTTCGGGGACCAAAAAAGCACTTTCAGTTGTCGTACGATTGCTTCATTAATGGCTGACATTCTACCAGTAATGACACCTTGCCGCAGGTGGAACCAGACTTATTCTAGCTTCTTCTGAAATAACGCAGTGACGAGAATACTAGCCAGGACGTAGCGGGGGTCATGTGTCCACACACATTGAATCCGCTTCAAACCGACTCCAACACAATCCCATCCCCATGAAGGTGTGAGGAGTGAGGATGTCTTAACAGAGGGGGTGGGAAGTTGGATGGGTCAATAATTATCATAATTATTATTCTGTTTAATTAAAAACTGCCAAAACCAGAAGAGGAGCATCAGACTGAGAACATTTTGCATCATTATTCCAAACTATAGTGAAAATGTGAAAGTGGTGGATGTCAGTCAAATACTGCTGCAATATATATCAGATTATTTAAATAACTAAGACTTGCAAGCAAAAACATTTGGTAAAAGTTGGAGATGTGTCTCCATAAAAAATTAAAAAACGAGTTTGATGGGATTTTTTCAAAACCTTTATTAAATGTATATAAAACATTAATAATATTACGTTTGCAATGACATTTAAGCAACTAACTTTAGCAGCACATTTACTCTTTGATTTAATTAAGCATTATGCAAATAGTGCAGGTGAATAAATCAGCAAAATGTTAATTAAAAACAGATAACGAGTTGTCGCCAGCTGCATAATACACCAACAAAGAAGCCCAACGCACACGCAGCAGGTGTGTCTGCTGGCTGAGTGACGGATTGGTCGCTCGATTGTTAAATGGCGAACTTGACAGGAATCCCTGCTCTTCCTCACCTCCTCTTCCTCACATCCTAACTTCTCTCCATTGCAGGATAACAAATTGATGTCTGCACCACGCCTCCCCTCGTGTAATCACACACACACACACACACAAAAACAAAACAGATGGAGGATGTTATAAACACGCAGAATTTGCTACTCCATTTAGGCTTCTGTCTGAGAAAGAGGGACAGAGAGAAAGAGGGGGAGGGACAGAGGGACAGGGAAAGAGACACAAAGGCCGTTGTCCCTGCATCCATCTCCCATCCTCGCAGGACTTTTTTTTTTACCATTATGCCGGGATGAAAGCCTAGACTCTCCGAGTGGAGTTTGAATGTACAGTTGTGTCCCTTCAAAGTTTCCTGCTGTTGCCATGGTTACAGGTTGAGCTGCAGCCACATGCTGGGGAAGGTCAGCAGTCTCCAGCAGGGCATCGGCAAGAAGCCGTGCACGTGAAGACACTCAGAGGACGTGTATCCTCAACTGGACACGGTATAAAGTTTAGAAATATAACTTCTTCAGTTTGCCTCTAAAAAAACAAAGTGAGGCCGGTGGTGACAAAGGTCTCAAGGGGGCTCCTCCACAGGGTCGACTTGTCCTTCACCTCTGTTTAGGAATCTTTCTCTCTGCTTCGCCTCCTTTTCTTGTCATTTTGAATGATTCTCTACAAACAGAGACTACTTTGACACTCCTGAGTGCTGCGAAACGAGTCGGTCCATGGCGAGTTCTGAAGGCCTCTGTATCCTAGTATCATTTCGCATCACCGCAGCATCATCTCAGCATCATCTCAGCCCGTTACTGAGATCAAGCCGCTCTCTTTGGACCTGCCAATTCTGCTTTAGAAGCATTCCAGAGCAACAAGCTGTTGGCTCCAGTCGCCTGCTGTATTTTAATAAGCAAATATTGGATACATATCTTGTTTTTTGTTGGTCTCGGCCGTAAACCAGGACCAGAATATTCCAGACATTGTCCTTTACAATGTGCTCACGTTGTTCTCCGCAGGCTGCTGAGTGAAGACATCAAGCAGAACACCGTCTGTGGATTTCATTCTGTGCTCCCTTCATTTCCTGCGTCGGCCTCTTATCTGGACGAGGTCTGCGACCTGCGGCCGGCAAAAAACAAACCAGCGGCGACGCGTGTCACTGATGGCGAGGAGACAAATGGACACGGCAAGAAGGTACAGAATATAAATACACAGAATACATACGTGATGATGTGAGAGCTCACAGGACTCCGACTAAGCTGCATAAGAGTTGGTGGAGGTGGTGCGTATATTTGACCCCCCCCGACCCCCCGTCTCTCTTGTAGTAATCATTGTGTCCATTCGTGGCTAATCGAGTGATGGTTATGCACGCCACGCTGCTGCTGCTCCAGCCAGCTCAGTCATTTAGCCGAGAGGACCACTCGACCGGTGCTGACAGCACACACGCTTCAATTAAAGCGAGGACGGATGCCCCAAACCCCCCCGCACACACACAACAACACACGCACGGAAACACAACACACAACTAACACATCTCGAACACATCGGAAAAACTGTGATTTTCACATGAACATGACAGTTGTTATGCGTGTAATCTCATGAATAACAAGGCAGACACACACACACACACACACACTAATATCAGAGTGCTGCCTCTTGACAACGAGTAGCATTACTAAAAGGTTTTACCTCCCACACACTCAAATAGGGAAGGGCAGCGTGTGTGTGAGAGCTCTTGTACCTCTGGAGTCATTTGTTTGCACACACACACCATTCTCTCACACGCGCGTGTGTGTGTTTGTGTGTGTGAGAGCGTGTGGGAGGCAGTCTAGTCTTACATGCAATTACTTATCCCAATACATCACGTCGTATTGGAAACGATGACGACATATGAACACGATCCTTCGTGTTGGTGAATAAAATTGACTGTCGTCTGCCGCAGAGACGCTACGACGACGGCGTGAAGTTGTGCGTTTCAGCACCACGGACAGCTCCCCTCAGCCCCACTGGAGACAACAAACACAACAAACTGGCTCCCAGGGGCCTCCAGGTGATCCTCACTCTCTCCACCCCCAACTGGTACAATCTACGTGGATCTTATGGGGTTTTTAGGTTGATCATTACAAGTTATTTTGGCCAATAGCAATGTCGTCTGCTTCTAAACGGGCTGGAACATCTTGAGAGAGCTCTGACACGTTCTCTCCTTGGACTCTAATGTCAAAGAGGAGATGATGGAAACAGCCGGGCTTCTTCTTACTGGCATTTGTCGATAAATGTTTTTTTGCTCACAGTTTAGAGATGAAAGCGACCTCCTTTTTAAAGGCAACACGCCAGCCTCCTCTGATGGAAACTTGGTTGTGCGATTTGTCGCGTCCTGTTGATGTTACGCCTCTTTGTTCAGTGAGCTAGGATGCTTTCATTTAGCTTTAGTGTGGCTACGTAATTAGCTTTTCAATGGACCTGGAGTGCTTGTGTGGGCCGTGTGTTTGTGCGGGTATTGATTAAAGCACTCTTGGCGCAGATGTGTGTGTCTGTGTGTGTGTGTGTGTGTGTGTGTAATGAGGCTCTGCGGCCGTGTTGGTTAGTTCTGACGAGTGTGTGTTTCTTTGCATGTGGTTGTGTGTGTGTTGATAAATAGGAGGCTCAGGCTGAGGTTTTATTGTGTGATTTTCAAAGTGTGGCCTGTGAGGACTGGAAAGAGCGTTTTTTTGGTAAATACGTCACACATGTTTGCCTATGAAAATCCTCAAATACTCCTACGAGTGTTTAATACTAAACCCGGCGAACCACGAGGCTCGCTGTTCAACACCGACAAGAACAGCGCGTTCTGTGCTCGTGAGATTCTGCTTCAGACAGACATCACACTTCACGTCAGGGAGGACGACGCCATGGTGACACTAGTCTCCCCCCCCTACCCCCCCATGCCTCCCTGCTGTTTGGCCAAAAGGTTCCAATCCACAAAGACCACAGCCGACGAGCACATGCAGTCTGCCTGAGAGGAATCTGGGCTTTGATTACAACTAACAACGTCTAAACACCTCCACGCTCAGAGGAAATGTTCCTGCAGTGAGATGACTGACAGCAGCACACTCGTCGTTGACCCGAGAGACATGCAGGAGGTTTTTAGGGCTGTTTACCATCTTACATTTGACTCAGTACTTATTTAAAGTCTAGAACCAACTCGTTGGTTTTCTTGCCTGAACATAAGACACACACACACACACACACACACATACACACACCGTAAATTGCTTCAATATTGCTTTTTTAGTTCTGTTTGAGCTCTTCAGCTCTGTTCCAGCTCATTGCGGAATTCGCCTTTGAAGCGGCGCGCATGCGGCTGCAGGTGGAACCTCTCCACCAACATTTCTCTCTTTCTCTTGAAACGTGAGTGTGAGTGAGCACGAGCCCCCCCTCGCTGAAGGGGGGGTAAGTGTCTGCAGCGGCTATTCACAGAAACAGACACACAGGCGGGTATAAAAACCTCACAAGAGGCAAATTTACACCTACACACACACACACACACACACACACAGCAAGGGGTGTGCGATAAGCAGCTCGTCATCTCCTCTCCTCCCACTCTCCTCTTTCCTCACCTTGATTGTATTTATTTATATCGTTATACCCCCTACCTTCCTTCCCCCCCCCCCTCCCTCACATGTCAAACTGCACATGCTCAGGTTCTCCCTCGTGAGGTTCCTCAGTACGACCACCTCCCAACAGCGTCAGTGACCTTCATCCACGCCTTCGGCTCGGTAAGAAAGAGGTTTCCATGTCAACATGGAGCACGGGAGCCTTGAGGCAGATGTTTGTACACAGGTGCTTTAAAGAAGTGCATCTCTGGCTGAGTGAAATCATGAGATGACCACGCTTGAGATTAGTTGAGTGGACGAATAGTTGCTTCATGAATTAGAAAACAGAAAAAAAAGTGGAGATGAAAAGAGTTAAAAGGAATAAAAACAAACACGTACGTGTGAGCATTCATTGATATTTTGAAGGTTGTGATTTACTGTTTGTTCATTCTCTAAATTAACTTACATTAGCACTTTCATGTTGTATGACTTTAATTCAAGTCACGTATATTTAACCTGGTGCCTCTTAGTTCCGTAGTTTATTGAACGTCCACAAACCACATCCTCATTCTCCTTTTAATTGAAGTGGCATTCAAAAGACATCTTCTTTTAAGGAGAATGGTCCCCACACTGTCACGAGTCTAATAGAGGAGTGTGAAGAGGAAGAGGAAGACGCTGAGTTGGGTTTGTTGAATCTGAGCCCTCCCGCTTTGCAGAGAGTGAGAGAAGCGTCTGACGTTTTCGACAACCAGTTCGGAGGCAGAAAGAAGATGTCAGCCTGCTGGTGTTTGATTGACAGGTGATCTCTGGGAAGTGGAGTGAAAAAGCGCTCGCTGCTTATCAATCCGCAGGTTGTTTGTTTGAAAACCAGTTGTGCGTGTGGGTGCGCGTGCGCAGGGACACAACTCTCCTTTCCAAACGATCGTAGCGCGGTACAACAACTCGGCTTGTATGACGAGCGCACACACACGCACACACACACACGCGTGCGCACACGCAGGGCGGAGCCGTGTGAAGGGGGGCAGGGAGGAAGTGCTGGAGGCAAAGACACATTCAAAGCTGCTGATCAGACAACTTAACGCACAAAAAACACACAGCGAACCCACACAGGCCCACGTGAACCAGGATGGCCACCGTGTGTGTGTGTGCATGAGTCCCAACTTACTTTGCATTGCCTCAGGTGCACATCAAACGCACACACACAGACACACACAGTCATTAGCAGGCAAATCACATGTTTACAGGAACCACCCCCCCCCCCCCCGCACCCACACACCACTCTTTCTGTTCTCCTCCACCTGCCTCCCCCTTCTTTACTTCACCCTCTCTCCTCTCAAACGAGATGACAATGAAAACACAATGTGTGTGTGTGTGTGTGTGTGTGTGTGTGCTGAGAACACAACACAATGAGCTCACTTATGAACATAACAACGTCACAAAGTGAAAGAGTAAATAATTCACAGCTCGATGGACGGTCCGACGTGCCGTATCTTCACCGGCGGTCTCCTGGGTGAAACTCCCGAGTTTATTTTTCAGTTTCCTGTCGTATGGATGAGCTTCACCTGGAGAGAAAAAGGAGTGAGGAGGTTTCTGACAAGAGCAGGGAGGACAGGTAGAGACAGAACTTGTCTTTCACAAGCAAGGAAAGAGGGGGGGAAATGGCAGGGAGACAAATCTTCAAAGACACTCTCTGACACCCTGGTTACGCAGGATTCTTTTTCAAAACGACAGAAAAGAAGTCGCGGAGAGGTGCTGAGGAGCCATTAATGACTGAGACGGTCAGAAAAGTCCACAAATCCTGACTGAGTGTCTCTCTGTATTTGTTCCAGGTGTCACCCATCAGGACCACGTAGCTTCTCTTTGGTTTATCCGCTGTCTCGTCGCAGCGTCTCTACCCGACTCCAGCAGACCTTAAAGCATGTGCAACCCAAGTTTGGAATGAAGGACAGACACAAAAATGATGATTCTGTTTTTCAGAAACTTATACCAAAGTGTTTCCATCGTGTACTCTGGCGTGTGGCGACTAGAAATGCTTCGTAAAACATCCCTTTGTCTCTGGAGGTCGGAGGAGGGCTGTGAAAAAGGGTCTCACTCACAACAATGTTCCGAGCCACCATAAGCAAATAGTGGGGTTTCATTTTCATTCTGTGATGAGCGGTGAATGATGATGTAGCGTCCCAAATTAAACTACAGGCCCCATGAGATAACCACTTATATAGATGATACTTTTCTTTATATTACATTTACACATTTCAATTCAGCGCGTTGTTCGTTTAGTAAATAATGGTCCATTTAGAGTGTGCTTTAGGGCAGGGATACTTTGATACCATTGATATCTCTAAGTCACTTCTCCACATTGCCATTATGTTAACTTCCGTCGATTTGGTTTGCGACAAAAGACTTGCAGCTTTAATCCAAGATGCGACGGAGACACGACTCCACGACGGCAATCCACAAACCGGCCACGTCCCCTTATTGTAACGAGATGAGAGTCCCTTTTATTCATAGACTTTCCTCATGGATCTCTGAAAGCAGAATAATGAATCGTGCATCTTCTTGCGGGCCACGGAGCTGCTCCGGACCGGCCTGGCCTCCACCCGGCACGTGCCCTGCTCAAGGGCACCTGGCTGGTAACCTGGCACCCGGAGTGACAGAATGTCCCGTTTGCTTCGTCGGCGGCGGTTTTCCCATCTGGTTCTGAGAGGCAGCCGATTCTGTGTTTGCAAGCTCTACTTTGTAGTCATTAGACCTCTGCCGCCTCGAAAAACTGCCTGAAAACCCCCCGACTGAACAACTTCACACTTGGGTTCCCCCCCACACGCGTTTCTCCCGCAGCACTTCACCTTATAGTGGGTTTCGCCGCCTGAAGTCAGTCGTCACTCGGCAGTAGATTGTAGTCTTATGGCTCAGCGCTAAAGGCATTAGCATTTAAATGCGACTGCCAGGAGGCATCACAGAGTCGTGGATCTGCCGGTTTCTGAGTCGGAAAGAAACAAGGCCACTGGAAAAACACCTGTAAGCTGCACGTACGCGGCAAATAACTTGTTTGCAGGAATGTGAGTTAATGCCCCATCTGTTGGAGACTCGAGCTGCCTTCACATGTTTAAACTGGAGGTTCTGATGTGTGTTCTTTATTCATATGTGGTGATTAGAAGTAGGGATTCATATTCACACCTCTCTAGCGTTTGACATAATAATGTCATCATGTGAAACTTTATCCGACTCTTAATTTGATATTAGCCTAGAATCACAGCAATGAGGTCGGTACGTGCTTTGAGTGCTGAGCTACTCGTAACCCTGCTAAGAGCAGCTCCTCAAGGTCACCATTGTGGCTACGAAAGAGCCAAGGGTCGACCAGATTTTTGCTTCAAAGAAAGACACGTATTCAGTGTGAGAATAGAAACAATGGGGATCGCTAACTAGCTCCCATGTTACCATAAGTAATGGATGCAAGGTCGAAGCCCGCCTTTGATCAAAACTGTTGCAGAATTCAAAACCAATTGTTTAGGTCAGAAAATCACAGCGAGCAGTTTGGGATAATAATAAATGCGATAATAAAAAAAAAATCTCATGCCACACTTTTTGTGCAAAGCCCACACTGAGCTCCACTAAAAATGTCCCAGATAATCCCGGTAACACGTGTGGGTTTGGTTTCAAGGTGTGGAGTGTTGAGTTATTCCTCCTGGCAGCCGGCTGAGTCGATCTGGGTCTTTGTTAACACGTCCTGCTTCTGCGCTGTGATTGAGAGATGCAAAAAGGGGAAGAAGATGGTTCCTTTAAGAGAGACTAGAAGAGAGATTTTTGGGGTAAAGAAAAAAAGAAATACAGTGTGTCTCCTCAACGGCACCTGTTGGCAATGAAGATGAAGGTACAAAACCATTTTCAACCAACACGTGTCCCCACGTGCATGTTTTTAAGAAGCAGGAACAGTGTCTTTTTAATATATGTCTTCCTTATTCAAATGAGTATGGGATTGTTAGAAGGTGGCAGGTCTAGCAGAGACGCTTTTAACAGGGCTCATTGTTTCTGTTTTAGACTTTAAAAATGATCAGCAAAGTCAATGGAGTCCAGTGGCTTTAAAAGCTGATGCAATGGCTGGAGAGTTAATAGTTTGTTTAAAGTAAGGTCAAATTATGGAGCAAATGTAAGTTAATAACATATAATGACCCTAAGATTAACACTATATAGGTTTCAAACAAGGAGACTATTGCTTTGTGACTTTGGTTCAAAGGGAACCATGAGGTCCATTTTCCGTCAGCTAAGTGGCTCGGCTTCAAAATGCAATCACGCACAGAGAGGATCAAAGCCAGAGGCGTCATCTGAGACCCATAAACAGACCCTCAGCAGGAGATAATCATCGCCAGTCCCTTCATGTGACACCGCGCTAACACACGGCCAGGTGCAGCAAGCCGTGAGCCACTACCTCACCAACATGGCGCCATGGTCAGTGCTTAGGTTACCATGGGGGGGTGGGGGGGGGGTTTCTTTGGCAGCGGAGGAGTTGCCTGCCCTCAGAAACCAACGAGCCGTTACAGCAGTACAGCAGAAATAAACACCTTTTCAAAATGTGTCAGGGAAGAACAAACGTATTCATACGTCCACTTTTCAGAATCCCCCCTCCCCCCTCCCCCCCCCCCCCGCCCGCCATGACAGTACACACAAACCTGCCACATTTCTCAACTTTCCAGCATCCACAGCTGTCCTGCAGACACACACTCATCCTCGACAGCCCTCAAACGCCTTGTCATGCAGACCCACGCCTTCCAAAACGCATGCAAAACATACACTTTAACAAACACACACACACACACAGGTGGTGACACTGCCGGAAGCTTTGTCGTACACACGAGTGTGCACGTGTAGACCGGCAGTCCAGAAGTGAGTAATTAAAGGACTAAAGTTGCGCCGTCGCATCGGACCGGCGAGACGCCAGTGACAGTGAAAGTGCACCTTTTAAGGGGAAGGTGCAGGAGAGAGTTTGTACGTCTCGCTTTCTTGTCCTGGAGGATATAAACCCGTGTGTGTGTCACATTGGCGACGCCAGCATGTCAGCTGGTAAAAGATGTGATGTTTGAGCACCACTTCTCCAAAGTGAAAAGCCTGACTGCAGCACTCTAACAAACTGACAGAGAGGTCCAACCAGGAAAAAACACAAACACGACTTCGCTAGAGGGGGGGGGGGGGGTGAGTAGTGGAGGCGGTGACGATGGGGGCTGACATGCTATTAAAGGACCACAAAAGAAAGACAGAGTTTGCTTTCGGGGGTTAACAACTGAGTGGAAAGTCTGCCAGTCATATTTTAAAATTAGCTCTCCGAGGAAAATGGAAAGCAAAACTTTATTGTCTGAACCCAAAGAAATCCGATAGCAGCTCGCCTGATTACGCTCTTCTCATTTTTACTGAATTCCAGAAAAGTCAACGGTGCATTTTGCATGCAGTGTGCATCTGGCTTTGTGGGAAGCGAGGTGATATTGTACTACCCACAGTATTTAAATTTCCTGGGCTTCGAGGTATGTGGACGCATTTCAACCCGATGCATCTGGCTGCCGGATTGGACTCACTTAGTCATCGATAGGATGTGAAACTATTGACCCCCCCAGGTTAAAGCAGATAAATTGTGAATCTCAAAACGAAACTTGAGGAAATACATGAATATATAAAACCAGTGTCTCAGGCAGAGGTTCGGATCTAGTATATCTTTAGCTTTTTAGTTCTCTTTCAACAAACTCTGGCAGTTATCGGCGAGGTAGAAAAAAACTTTATAGCCTTCAGCTTTTTTTCCACCACAAAGAATTAGAATTATGGGAATAACACTAGAAGGTATTTCAAAAAGAATCTGATCCTGCGGCTTAATTCTTGCTCTTCCATTACAGTTTTGTCCTGGGAGCTAAAATTTGGCAATGATCTGTAATTTCAGGCTTTTATTTTCCTTTATGGGTCGGTTGGTGAATCTTCCCGCCCCCCCCCCCCCCCCCCCCCCCCCCCCCCGATGCAGTCGGCGCTCAGTTTCCGCACACGACACAGGGACTGCAACGGGGTGACGGAGCAGCTCGCTGTCAGGAAGCGAGGAAAAAGCACTGAAACGAGGGCCCTCCAATCAACAGCTCTCTGCTGTGAGGTCGTCTGCATGAACCACAGTGAGGTGGCTTCACTCGTCCTGGCACGTAACACATCTGGAGCGGGACCAGACACCCGTCAGAATCTGCCCGAAAGACCCATCGCGGGTCTCCATTCGGCTTTGGCTGTCGGGTCATTTTATGACGTCAGGGTCTTGATGCTTTGGTGCAGTGCCACACGGGGGAGAAGGCCAGGAGAAGCTATGAAGGAAGGGTGAGGCGGCTTCATAATACCCGGCACTTTCCAATTAAACTAATTTACAGCTCCAGTGACCGCTCTGATGTGGGTGATTAACAATGAGAAGGATTCCGTTCTGCAAATGAAGTGTTATGGTGGCTCTAAGTGTTTCTTAACCATGTCAAATATGTGATCAGTAAAGAAAAATATTTTCCTTAACCGGAAATTGGCTTGCTGATAACTCATCGCATCAATTTCAAACTTTTAATGTTTAGAGCTGACTTCTGAAGGTGTGCACGATGTGCGCAGCCCCAGCAGGTATTTTCAGTTAATGTAGTTGTGTAATCACAGCCAGAAGCCCTTTACGCAGCTGTGTAAACACAGAGCCCTTAAGCAGGAGTCTTAAATGCTGTTGCTGTTTTATGTGAGCCAACGCTTTCATGTGGTACTTAATGACGCATGAACAGTGCATACATGTATACATACATAGTTGATAGTGTTAAATTTCAGGTGATGTTCACGTTGGCGTCATTGAACTGAACCATACAACCCGCCTGCAGTCAGTGGATCCCGCGAGCTGAGTAAAGTAAGACCTTTAAAGCCTCAGAATGTGTCTTTAAAGGGGTATTTTCTCTCCACAAATGTTCTCCAGCGGTGTCCAAAGGTCTCAAAACCAAATCGGCCTTCTGAAAGGATTTTGATCACGGCAGTTACACGTTGTGACTCATCAGACTGGACAACATGAGACACCACTCTGCCTCCGCAGACGCACTAACAACGACCTTCTGGGCAGGACTCCTCCTGCAAATAAGTGCAAACAGCAGTTTTCTCCTTACTTCCTTCCTCCCTCAGCTCGACTAACCACTGACGACCATCAATGACGATCCTCCTTCCAATCCACCAAACCTGATTCCTGCCCGACAGCAAATGGGCCGTTAATTCCAGAGTTAAACTAATCATTGTGAAAATGAATAAAAAAAAACACTCCATTATAGTTTGCTGGTCCCTGGCAATTTTAATCAGCTCATATAGAAGAACGATATCTCGGTGAAAAATAATTGAGGATTTCTCATCTTTCTATGTGTGTGTGTGTGTCCTAAATTATTTCACAACTTGATTGGTGTTTATTCTTTTTTTCTTCTCTTTACTAAACTACATATTTCCCAACAGGCCATTTCAGACGCCCATTAAAACAATGGCTGTTTTGTGCATGTGGGATATGCCTGTATATGAACGGGGGGGGGGGAGCTGGGGCATGCTGGGTACCGAATGGCTGTGATTTGGACAGAAGGCGGTGGGAGTTGGTGTCTGGTTGCTTTTCATGCTCCGTCGCTTTGTTCGCCATGAGGCATCTGAGTTCATGTGCACTTACATCTCAGGGGAGAGCCCGCCGTCCTGTAAAAGAGACGATTATCGCTCCCTGTGCAAACTGGGGACACTTTATTAGATTCCACTCGATCGTTTCCCCCAGTGAGCCTTGTCCCTCTGGTTGGATGAGCATTTAAAACAAACACACTGATTTAATTAATTGTCACTGGACAGCAGACCTACTAATACAACAAAGATCATTGCAGCTGACAGAATTCATGCAAAATGAACCACAATTCACCAAACAACGCAAAAACACGTTCATACCAGACAAGTATAAAAGGTGCCGGAGCGTGAGCAGGGATGCTTTGCAACGGCAACGCGCCGATCCGGCGAGGAAGCCGGACACGCCGACTCCCTCGCCACGTCCTGCAGCGTTTCCGCGGGGATCTGGAGGCAGCCCAAAGTCAGATGAGATCTGTAATCCCTTCAGCGGGTTGCGGGTCTGCCCCGAGGTCTCCTCCGTGTTGGATGTGCCCAGAATGCCTTCACTGGGGGGGGGGAAGCGTCCCAAGAGGACGTCCTAATCAGACGGCGAGCGGTGCCTCCACTTGCCCTTTTCTAAACGAGCCGGATGTGGATGGGTGTTTTTCCAGGACCGGGATCCTCAACCTGGGCCCGCTGCTGCAAATGACTGTCAATGCGTCAATCCGATTGTCGATATCCATTTCGACCTCACTTATGAGCAAGACTCTTGGATACTTGAACTCTTTCTCCCGGGGGGGCGATACCTAAGTGGCATTTTGTGGCAGAGCAGCACGGTTTGAGTCTGGGATTTGCTGACTCTCATCCGCGACGCCTGACATTCTCCAGTGCACACCGGGGATGATGCAGGCAGCGCCGCATCATCCAGCATGTTAATTGGACATCAAGGGGATATAGAATATGACAAGGAGCTCCACACTGCAACAGATTATGCCAGTAAATGTATATGTTTTAACGGTCCGTGAGAAGGAAGCTGTTCTTTTTGTAAATGAGTGCTTTGTGGATGAGGTCCGCAAAAGCTCTACCAGAAAGCAAAGTCGGCAGCTTTGATCAATCCATACATGTAGGTTTAAACAGTCAAAACACGTGAAAGTGAGATTTTGTATAATCAGTGTTGAAGCAGAACAGGATTTAATAACCGATGATTACTCTGCCCATGTCACATGTTACATGTCACCAGTGGGCTGATCACTCTGCCCATGTCACATGTTACATGCTGATTACTCTGCCCATGTCACATGTTACATGCTGATTACTCTGCCCATGTCACATGTTACATGCTGATTACTCTGCCCATGTCACATGTTACATGCTGATTACTCTGCCCGTGGCCTCAAGAACCCCTTGAACTGTTCAGACTACAGAGCACGTCTTCCTGCAGCAGCGAGTGTGGAATATTCCTGAACAAATGATGTGGAAGTTACCAGCGTCCCCTCTGCTTTCCCCGCAGAATGACTTTCCAGTGACGGGTTGAAACAAAATAAAAAGCATATGTGCCGGATTGGTCCGTCCAGGCCTCCGTAGACCAGTACTACAGGATGCTGCTTGTGCTGCTCAAACGCCCTTTGGAGATGTGCAGCACATAAAAATGTCAGGGATCTGTGGTTTGGAGCCGTCAGGCTTTGTGAATCGGTGTGTGGAACAGATAAGTGTGTTCCACTAATTTACATTTTCTTTGCAATATTTGGTTTCTGCGAGTGGGTTTGAGTTACGCATGAATAATATATTTATAGCGCGATAAGGATGTTGTGATGTCTGTGAATGGCAATCATGAAAACATCTCACCTACCCTCGTCAGGCGTCATGCATCAGCACATCCTGCTTGCACTCATGTAATCCAAAAACCGTCACCAAGAAATTATTGTTATTGATTTCAAAAAAACCTTTCGGGTAGGAGCCGCCGGGGTGTTCTGCATTTCACATGTCATGTGACACCCTTTGATCACATGTCGGACAGCATGACTGGTTTCTTAACTTTGCTTGCCTGAAGAGAGCAAGAAGTAACATATGTGCCATTTGAGGAGTTAAACTCGTACTTTCTGCAAATGAAAAATCTGATTTCAAGCTAATAGCTTATCTCAAAAATATGAATTATTAATGCAGAAATGAACTGCATTTTGCTCCGAAATGAGGGGCTCATTAGAAGGGGACACCCATCTTTCCAATTCTCATGTGAACAGTGACGATGAAGATGGCCATTAAAGATGATCCATGTCCTTCCTCACAACAGTCGTTACAGTTTGTCCCGCTCATACAAACGTAGAATGGAACAATTGTGCCGTGGTCATGTGGACATTATGAGACAGACAACACTGCTAATTCATCGGTTGATTCAATTTGCTTTTATCTCTTTTGAGTGGTTTTGTGACCCGGCTGATGGGGTCACCCATTAATTAATGCTGCAGCGCTGTAACATACAACACGTCAGGCTCTCCCACTTCAATACAAATGTTTTCCAATGAAATTCAGCATTTTATGGTCAGCCTCATGCGGTAATGTTCAGTCTGAATGGACTGACTAATGTCCTCCAATGAAAATAAGTGGGAATCGATACCACGGCTGTTTCCCCTGAGCAGCAGAAGGGTTTAAAGCCGTTGTTTGAGTGCAGACATTATTATTATGGGATGAAATCCTGATATATGTTTGCTGGATTTGCTTCTTAATCATTGGGTCATAACAAAAGGCAACATTTCACTTGAGGAAAACTAATGAAATGTAGTTTTTTTGTTGTATTTGAGCAAACTTTCACCGTTTGACACATTCAGCTTTTTTTTTTACCTCCTGCTGTGCAAGTAAAATATTCATGACTAACATGTATTCATATTTATGCAGAACAGGAAATTGTTTTAATGACGCAGTTTGGTTTCATCAAGCTTTTGGGGCAATAGCTGCAAACAATAACACGTCGTGCTACAATGAACCGAAGTCCGTAGAGTCGAAGAGGACGTGTCAGAAAGAAGTGATGATGATGATGATGATGTTTTTTGTCACGTAACTTGTGTACTTCAGTAGCAGTTATTCTGACCCAAACCCTGACTCAGTAGTTTAAAGAGAAAAGAAAGTTGCTTTTTCTTACGCTGTCACACAAACCGTTGTTTCAGAGTAGGAGGAATATTCAGATGAGATTTTTTTTTGATAAAAAATAAATAATCCAGAAGTAAGGAGTGAGCAGAGCATCACCTCTGCAGGTCCAAAGGGCACCGGGCGCCCACATTACCGGGCGGCCCTCGCTGTCCTTCAACAAACGCCTCCAAGAGCAGGCTGCTCCAGCGCCCATCCCTTCATCGTCCACTGAGAAACTCTGGCAGAAACCCCCCTCGCTCTCTGTGAAGTGAGGAGGAGGGACACACACACACTCTCCACGCGGGCCGCTAAGCCGGTTGGATACTCGGCGGGTTGATAAGGCCTGAGCTTTATCCGATGCAGCCCTTATCTTTAAAGGGTGTTGGTGATACAATTACTAGTCTCTTTGTGGTGTGGCATGACGCCTTTTGTGCCGACTGGTCGGGTTCAGCGTGCTGTGTCTTCATGTGTAGTTTCCATCTGAGGGTGTGTGATGAGTTTGTGTGTGTGTGTGTGTGATTGACCGTCCGGTGACCAGTTGCAGCGTGGTGGTGGTCCCAGCAGGAGCTCATGAGGGCAGCAACAGAAAAACATGACACATCAATGGCGTGTGAGGAGCGTGGAAGTCAGATCAATGGTCCAATAACATCAGTAAATGTCACACTTTTACTGCGAGTGTCTAGACTTCACACAAAGGCTCTTTACATTACAAAAGTATGCATGAATTAAGAAATTGATTTAGTGGTTGTTTTTTCATTTTATCCCTCATCCTGCGCTCCGTCGGCCTTTTGTGTGTTTTCGACCTCTTTACTCTTCCTCGTTTACGATTAAATGGATTGAAGAGGAAAAAGTTTTGTGATACAAACAATACATGGAGGTGGCTTCGGGGCTTCTGTCTGTCACTGGTGCGGCGAGTTGGTAACGCTACCACTTCTGACGCTACTTTTCTGAGTATTCTGGGGAAATTGGGCTGACACGCTGATCTGGTCGGACGGGTTCTGTGCTAAAAGACTAAAGACGGAACGGAGCGAGTGGTTCCATGGAGCTTCCGTGGTGGAGAGCACTCAGGGCTCTGAAGCACGGAGGGAGGAAAAAAAAGGAATTTGAAAGTGTGGAATGGAAACCTGGTCACCAGCTGTGCGCCGGTGTTTACTTAGCCGGAGCCGGGTGAAGACGGAGCGAAAGGGGGGGGGGGGGGGGGGGGGAGGAAGAGAGTTGTGACCGCAGACGAGAGGGAGGCGGGGTTTTACTAAGGCGATGTCGGATGAATGGGCCTCGAGGGAGGAGAGGGACGGGAGGGGATGGAAGGTGGGTGGGAGAAAGAAGGAATAAAAACAGAGCAGAGGGGGGAGGAATGAAGGGAGGGAGGGAAGGAGGGAAGGAAGGAGTGGGAGGCCATATGGGGCATGTGAAAGGCAGTCTTTGTTTGATGCACTATTGAGGAAAGCTAAAAATACTGCAAATACAGTCTGGACACCCGACTGCTTCCTCTACACCCGCCACAAGTGTGTGTGTGTGTGTGTGTGTGTGTGTGTGTGTGTGTGCTATAGATCCCATTTCTCCACTCTTAAGACGTAGGATTAACTTCAGCGGTCAAGTCCTCACCTCTCTGCACAAACCCACCCACACACCCTCAACTGATACTTTAACTCCCCCACAGATGCACACCAATTGTAGCAAAGCACACACACACACACACACACACACACACACACACACACACACACACACACACACACACACACACACACACGCCCCTCTGGGCCCATTCTTCAGTATTTTAACTGTTTCTTTGAAGTGTGTCTAAACGGGGGGGATTAGTGTAATAGTCTAATGTTACAACGACATACTTCTCTTCTCCAATTGCCACCGTGCATCAAGTCCCCCCCCCCCCCCCCTTTCTTCCTTCTCCCACATGTCCCATGTGCTTCGGTGTCTGGAAGTTACCGTGCCAACAAGTGTCCATTCTTTGACTCATATCAACACAAGATACACAGTATCACACAAGAGCATCGGATCCTTTCTGAAGATCCCCCCAACTCCTGCAGAACAGTCCCCGCATGTCCAGCTTCCATGGTCCAAACCCCCCCCCCCCCCCCAGGACCCGGCTGCGTGCTGCATGGACTTATTGAGTCACTCATCTCAGGGGGGGGGGGGGGGGGGGGTTGCACAGCAAAGAGGAGGAGAATGAGGAGTGGAATGCGTTCTGAAAGCGTCATTGTTCAGTGGAAAGGTCCGTTGTCCACGTCTCAGCGCCGGGACGCCTGTGTCTTCAAAAGAACCAGTGAGTCCGCTCACAGCTTCTCTGCAGGTATCGTACATACATCACGCTGCATTATTATCAACGCGTTTCCCTCAATGAGCTCCGGCGCTCTTTCTTCTCACGACATACATTACTCACATTAGACTTCCTTCAGTGAAGCAATACGCGAGGTCGATACTTGACGGAGCTTCTCAAGCGAAGGCGGGTAACACCTGACGTAGTGAAGGATGAAGGATGCAAGACCGTCGCTTGAGGGATTGCTAATATTATGACCAATAGAGATTATATTCGCCATCATCCGCCGCCGGGTGACAACGTGTCCAACACGCTCGGTTTGGACTCGTTCTGCCCTCTTGTGGCCATTAGTACAACGAAAGCAGATTTGACAAAAAGAGCACGCGTGTTCCAGACAAGCTGATCAACGGCGGAAAAAAGAAACCGAGGGCAAGTCGTTCCTTGAGGGAAAAAGACGCGACGACCTCACCGTGAATATTCATTTCACAGCTGTCAGAAAATACTGGAGTGAGTTTGGACACATTCAAACGCTCCGATGAATGAAGGAAGGCTTTTTCCCCCTTTGGGTCAGTCCGAACTGCAGCCGCCCTCCATAATGAAATGGAGAGCGCTGTCCTCTTATTCCATAAGCTCTGAAATAGGAAGGGATGGGATTACACCCCCTGGTTTTCAGAGAGACGGAACGGGGTTTAAAATATGATTTTTGACTGTTTTTATGAGGTGGGAACCAGACAGCTGAAGGAGGACAGCATCCGAGACAAGAAGTGGACAATGAAGCGCTGTGTTCACTCAGACTGAATCAGTTCGTCTCTCTCTTCTTGTCTCTCTTTTTCTTTCCTACTTCACACTGAAATCTGTCCATATGTTTACCAACAGAAAAGCGCCAACGCCTCGGAATAAACACTTTTTGGCAGAATCTTCCCGCTTCACCCCCCTGCCCCCCCCCCCCCCTCTCCTTTCACGCCAAGCTCTTTTCAGAAGTAATGAATGGTATAATCTGGAGGGGGGGGAGATGATTTCAGCTGGTCTCAACCAGCGCGGCTGTAGCCTCGAAGCTAATTATCAAACGGAGGGCTTCGTTTTTCTGACCATCACAGTCCATGTTTTTAAGGACTTCATCTAGTGGACAGTCACAGCTGAGAATCATTATCACTTTAAATCGCTACAGATCTGCTGTCAAATACGGGGGTATCTGAACAATGGGACCCAGGACCACAAGTCTGGGAGTTGGGTGTGAAACATAGAATGTATGTTAAAATTAAATCAGTCATCGTGAAGTCACCCTTTTTGTTTGTGCAGTTGCTACTTTGAGGCCTTTAGTTCAGCTAATTGGCTTTCTGCATCTTTGACTATGGCCAAGTGACCATATTTGGACTGCCGACTACCACGGCAGTGAACTGTCCATCACAGTAAGGCCCGCCCTTTTGTCATTCTCAGCTTTATGGTCCCCATGAAAAATATTGCACATTTCAACCCTTTATCTGTGGAGTCTTTTTGAAAATGTCTGAATTAAAAGGGACCACTTCCTCTTTGTCGAGAATATATTTGACGTCCAAAACAATTTGGGGGATTAATCATAAATTGTGTCTTTAACCCGCATTGATTCGGGCGCCGCGGTGTTGAAAGCGGATACAGCGGTCTGTGTTATTTGTCTAAAATGTCAAAGCTTTGTGGAGGTCGAGGCATTGTGAGCCGGAGAGGCAGAGACTCTTGCGAGGTGTGAATACAGATTCCTGCAGGACTAAGAAATGGCTGCAGAAAGCGAATGTGAAAAACACAGAACAGCATGAAACGCCCCCGAGGCCTTTGAAGTCTCTTTCATGCCTCCATCAGTCTGCGGGATGGAGCACTTCAACCGCGCCATTGTGCTGAGGAACGGAGGTGGGGAGACTTTAGTCACAGCAATCACCGGCGATTTAGAAAGGCTCTGTAACATTTTGTGATTTTTAAAGTTCTCCTGCAAATACGACACTTGGCTTTAAGGTCAAATAGATGAGAGGGTGCTGGAGGGCGGGGCTACCTTGTGATTGACAGGTCGCTAGCAAAAAACGTGGAACCTTGCCCAGTGACTTTTGAGCTCATGAAATTTGGTTGTACCTATCTTCACCCGTTTGTGTCACTTCTGGTCTGGTCGCCAAAATAAAGGGGGGGCGACGGGCCAAAAGATGTCAGCGGCCCACGAGTCGATGACTGCGTCCTGCTCCCCGCTACACACTGATCCTGAAAATCAGCCGTACTACTCTGTGACTGAGAAGCAGCCCCCCAGCTAGGAATATCCCTTTGGAACAGTTGTGTCCGGGCCTCGTGGCTCACAGGAGCCCTGCTGGACCTCTGAATGACCTTGTGGTTCATCTATTGCTTTTAGTATTGATTCTCGTCCACGAGAGGCTGCACCGGCGGCCTCATCCATCCCCCGTGTCTCTGCTGCTGTAAAAGTATCACTCCATCCCCAGAAGTGACATTCATCAAAGGGACGGCCCTCGGACCTGAAGGACGCGCGTCACCCAGAATAGCTGCGACGCGTCGGAGCGGCTTTGGTGAGATGAGCTCGTTGGGGGCCGAACGCGGCCCATCATGCAATTGGTTTTGGTCTGACACGGACACTCCTTCACCGCCCCACACACACACAGAATAGACATGTAATGTAGACTAACACAATAACGTGGTTTAAAATACAACTTGTTATGTCATTAAAAAAAGGGAAAGAAACAGAAGAAAAGAATCCCAAGTCAATTCTGTTTTAGTTAAAAGGATGGAAAGGTCAATAATGTGAATACATACGTTTTAGCACAAAAAAAGCCATCAAAGGACGGGTCTTTCACCCACTTCCACGCAGTGTAAACCCGTGAAAAGGGAGGGTTATTGGATGAAGCCTGTATGCATGAGACGAGCGCAGATGTTCCTCTTAATGGAGCCCGTGAGATGGGTTCAGAGGTGACAGAAACCTTCATCCTTTGTCTTCCTCCAGCATCAGGTCTCATTATGAATTGAAAATGAATTTTCAGTTGTATGAAAACGGTGCCCTTTTGTAGCTCTGCGTAAAATATGTCATCACTGTGACACTTTGTTATTAGGATAGTGTAATTTGACCTCATCAATACCAAGACAGAGTGAAAACACAAAATCCATCCAATGAATTGATTTCTCCTCGTTTGACACTCGGATGAAGACAGCAGTTTTCTTCCTCAGGATGAATTGTCCTTCTCTCCTCCGTCCTCTCCCTTAGGTCCTCTGTAAACAGGCCTGACGCAGCTGAGCGACGCCTCCGGCGGCCACGGAGACGTCTGCCAATATCCTCAAACATCAATGTGCGCGGACGGCATCCCGCGGACACCTTTCTTCCATTTCCTGCTTCGGCGAACAGTCCCACAGCAATTAATTTACAAAAAAAAAAACCTTTAAGCAGCCAATTAAACACGTCCCTTAACCTTGCTTTCAAATAGTGGGATTATACACACAACCTAATGAAAAAGACTCCCCTCCCCGCTCCTGCTGTGCATTATGCTAATGACGTCCCCCTTTTAGCTGCCGTATCTCCCTTTATTTTAATATTCAGAGGAGAGAGAGCGGAGGAGGGAGGGGAATAAGAATTGTTTTTGGCCATCCATTGAACGTGTTCCAATAAATAATTTGGCTGCGGGACGACGGGAGCCAGCGTGAAATTATAAAATAACAACGCAGTGCACCTTGATTACTGGGAAGAGAAGAGAAGACACAACTGTGGACTTGTGTCTTCTCTTCTCCTCTCCACCAGTGTGTGAAGAACGATCCCAGTCACCCTGATGTAATTATACACAGAGAGGGGGTGTGGGGGGGGGGGGTTAAAGAAAGAAAACAGGAGGATGGACTTCTTTCTCTGTGAATAATTCATGACCTTGAAATCTATGAGAGGTTTCTGCTAAGTGGTTTCACACACACACAAACACACACACACACACACAGTCCTGCAATGAGGGATGGACACATGGAAAGCAGATACGTGAAAAAAACACAACTATGCAAACCAAACAACCAGAGCAACAGATGGATGGAACTGAGATCCAGATCCATTTCCTTTTTAATATTTATCGCTTGTAGGAATGAGTCATAACACCACCAGCAGGACCAGTGGAAGGAGGAATGCCCAAATGAGCACGATGATATTTCATTTCATTTAAATGAGTTTATTTTTTCCAAAGGACTTCACAAGGACTCTCTAATTAAAAATGTGGCCAAGTTGTTTTATTTTAATCAGTGGTGTCAGTGTAATCATAACTTGTATTTGTATCTGTTTTTTCCTCCAGATTTATCCTTTTCCTCATTTGCTGGTCATTTATTTTGTGAAGCACTTAAAAACAGAACGACAGCTGATGTTACCGTGACGACTGAGACGTGGTACTACGATGACTGTGGTTAAATTAGAGGCTTTCACATGCACCAAACCTGAGTCTGCATACGAAAATGCATCATGCAATCTGATCCAACTGAACAAATATCTCACATCTGCATATAGAACTACAACAAATATCTCACATCTGCATATAGAACTACAACAAATATCTCACTGTGGTGGCGGGCGTGGTTTCAGCTCGGCTGCAGGGGGGAGAGAGGGGGAGTGGCTCGGGGAACAGGGCCAGGTGGAAATAATAATTATCAGCTGTGGGTGATTGTGTGTGTGTGTGTGCGTGTGTGTGTGTGTGGGTCCTCTGCATTTAAGGAGTAAGGGGAGGACGAGCGAGGAGGAAGAGAGCGGGGACAACGAGAGAGCCCGACGCTGGCACGGTTTCCTGAAAACAATAAAACGTGTTGTAAATACTCGATCCTGGCTCCGAGCCCTTTATCCGCACGACGCACCCACCGTACAGTGGCGCCCAACTCGGCGGAGAGGAGAAATGGCGGATGAGGAGCAACGGCAGGGGATGGCGGCCCAGCCAGTGCTCGCGCTGGGCCGGATGTTGGCGGAAATGGCGGCAATCCAGCGCGACCAGGCGGAGGCCAACCGCCAATTCCTGGGGGCGCTCCAGGCACAGGTGGGGAGGCAGGCCCAGACCCTGGAGCAATTGGTGGCGCGGGCGGAACCACCACCGATCCCGACAGCGGTGGCGAGCCTGACGCTCCACCGGATGACGGCGGAAGACGACGCGCAGGCATTCCTGGAGGCCTTCGAAACGACGGCGGAGGCGTGCGGGTGGCCGGCCGGGGAGTGGGCAGTGAGGCTGCTCCCGCTACTAACAGGGGAGGCGCAGTCAGCAGCCATGGGGCTGCCCCCGGCGGTCCGGCGGGACTACGGGGCGGTGCGCAAGGCAGTGGTCGACAGGCTGGGGCTGCTGCCGGAGGACCACCGGCGGCGGTTCCGGGGGGCCAGGCTGGGACCCGAGGACCGGCCATTCGCCTACGGGCAGCGGCTCAAGGACACGGCCGCCAGGTGGCTCCTGCCAGGCGGGGTGGGGTCAGCCGCGGACGTCCTCGAGAAGGTGGTCCTCGAGCAGTTCGTGGAGGGGCTCCCGGCCCGGACGGCGGCGTGGGTCCGGTATCACCGCCCACCGACACTGGAGGCAGCCGTCACCCTGGCAGAGGACCACCTGGCGGTACACCCCCGCGGACCGGGCAACAAGGAGGGCGCGCCACCACCGCCCCGACCCGCGGCGGCACCCCAGGGATGGAGCCAGCAGCGGGCGGCAGGACGACCCGGACCGGCCCCACGGCAGACACCGACGGCCCCGTACCGCGACCCCCCAACCACAGCAAGCCCCGGCCCCCTTCCCGACCCACAGGGAGGTTCTCAAGCGCCAGGGCAGGAGTGCTGGAGGTGCGGGCGGCCCGGCCACCTACGGAGGGAGTGCCCGCTAATGGAGGTGGGGCAGGTGATCCGGGTTGCCGGCGCTCCAGCACCCTCCCCCGGCCCGGGAGCGACGTACCGCGTTCCGGTAAGAATCCAGGGGGGTACACGCCAGGCGATGGTGGATTCGGGCTGTTCGCAGTCCATGATACACCAGAGCCTGGTTCGGCCCGGGGCATTGATGGAGGCGTCGCGGGTGAAAATTAGGTGTGTGCACGGGGACGTTCATGAGTATCCCATAGTGTCCGTCGAACTTAGGTTCAAGGGGAAAAAATATAGATTAAAGGTCGCGGTTAGCTCCCACCTGACGCACCCGGTAATTTTGGGAACGGATTGGGAGGGATTTAACGCGCTACTGGGTGAGGCTGCGGGGGTGCGTTCACGACCGACAGGGACATGCGGTATTTGTGCTGTGCTCAGCGGTGACGCGAGGTCGTCCGACGCCGCCGGGGGAGAGGGGGAACCGGCGGAGCCTCCCGTGGAGACTCTGGCGGTTCCCGAGTTCCGCTCCATGGAAGATTTTCCACTCGAGCAGTCTCGGGACGATACTCTACGCTCAGCCTACGACCAAGTGATAAGAATTGATGGTCATTTGGTGCGCCCTGACGCCGCACAGTCGTACCCGCACTTCTCATTGATTAGGGACAGACTGTATAGAGTGAGTCGTGACACTCGAACGGGGCAAGAAAACACACAGTTACTGGTGCCGAAAAGCCGCCGGGAAATGGTTTTCCAGGCGGCTCACTATAATCCGATGGCGGGTCACATGGGATACGGGAAAACACTAGACCGGATAATGGCCCGATTTTATTGGCCAGGCATCCGGGCGGACGCGCGCCGCTGGTGTGCGTCCTGCCCGGAGTGTCAGTTAGTCAATGCACCAGCCATCCCGCGCGCCCCGCTGCGGCCTCTACCGCTGGTGGAGGTCCCGTTCGAGCGCGTCGGCATGGATCTAATCGGGCCGTTTCACCGGAGTGCACGCGGATACCGCTTTGTGTTAGTCCTCATGGATTACGCAACCCGGTATCCGGAGGCAGTGCCATTGCGCAATATCTCTGCAAAGAGCGTTGCGCAAGCGCTGTTTCAGGTCATCTCCCGGGTTGGAATCCCGAAAGAGATTCTAACAGACCAGGGCACCTCGTTCATGTCGCGCACACTGGGAGAACTTTACGGGTTACTGGGCATTAAGTCCGTCCGCACCAGCGTTTACCACCCCCAGACGGACGGGTTGGTGGAGCGGATGAATAGGACGCTGAAGTCCATGATTCGTAAATTTATTAGCGACGATGAACGTAATTGGGATAAATGGCTTGACCCTCTGTTGTTTGCAGTTCGGGAGGTTCCCCAGGCCTCCACAGGGTTTTCCCCCTTTGAGCTTCTGTTTGGCAGGTCACCAAGAGGGGTGCTGGACCTTATTAAGGAAAGCTGGGAGGAAGGTCCGAGCCCCGGGAAAAACGAGATCCAGTACGTCCTGGACCTACGAGCAAAGCTCCACACACTGGGTAGGATGTCACGGGAGAATTTGCTCCAGGCCCAGGAACGACAACAGCGGCTGTACAACAGAGGAGCCAAGCTGCGAGAATTCACACCGGGAGAGAAGGTACTTGTATTACTTCCTTCTTCCAACTCAAAACTCCTGGCTAAGTGGCAAGGGCCCTTTGAGGTCACACGCCGGGTGGGGGATGTTGATTATGAGGTGGTGCGGTCTGACAGGGGCGGGGCTACGCAAATATACCACCTCAACCTCCTGAAACCCTGGAGGGAGGCGGAGTCTGTGTCTCTGATTTCCACAGTATCGGAAGGAGAGGACCTGGGGCCGGAGGTGCCAAAAGCGGCCAATCCCACCCCGCTCCCGTGTGAGGGTCATCTCTCTGAGGACCAGAGAGCGGACATTGCCCAGTTGCAGGAGCGGTTTGCTGATGTGTTCTCCCCCCAGCCAGGCCGCACCGACCTGATAATGCACCAAATCGAGACACCCCCGGGGGTGACGGTGAGGTCACGACCCTACAGACTGCCCGAACACAAAAGAAAAGTGGTTCGGGAGGAATTAGCGGCAATGTTGGAGATGGGGGTAATAGAAGAGTCCAACAGCGCCTGGTGCAGCCCCATCGTTCTGGTGGCCAAGAAGGATGGGACTGTGCGGTTCTGCGTGGACTACCGCAAGGTGAACGATGTGTCACGATTCGACGCCTACCCAATGCCCCGGGTCGACGAACTCCTGGACCGGCTGGGCACTGCACGTTTTTTTACGACCCTGGATTTAACTAAGGGCTACTGGCAGATTCCCCTGTCGTCAGAGTCCAAAGAGAAAACAGCTTTCTCCACTCCGTATGGTTTGTACCAATTTACCATGCTTCCCTTCGGCTTGTTCGGTGCCCCGGCCACGTTTCAGCGCCTCATGGACAAGGTGCTGCGCCCGCACGCCGCATATGCAGCCGCATACTTGGATGACGTCATTATCCACAGCACCACCTGGGCGGAGCATGTGCGGCGGGTGGACGCGGTGCTGGAGTCGCTGAGGCGGGCCGGGCTCACCGCCAACCCGGGGAAGTGTGCAGTTGGACGGAGGGAGGTACGGTATTTGGGGTACCACTTGGGGGGGGGGCAGGTGCGTCCCCAGGTAGACAAGACAGCGGCAATTGCAGCCTGCCCGCGCCCCAAGACAAAAAAGGAGGTGAGGCGGTTTTTGGGGCTGGCAGGTTACTACAGACGGTTCATCGCCGGGTTTGCGGACCTCACCAGCCCCTTGACCGACCTGACCCGGAAAGGTGCGTCAGATCCGGTCCAGTGGTCGGAGCAGTGCCAGCGGGCGTTTGAGAAGGTAAAGCAAACTCTCTGTGGGGAGCCGCTCCTCCACACACCTAACTTTTCTCTCCCGTTTGTGCTGCAGACCGACGCGTCGGACAGAGGGCTGGGGGCCGTTTTGTCCCAGGAGGTCGAGGGGGTCGACCGCCCGGTGGTTTACATCAGCCGGAAACTGTCGGAGAGGGAGGCCAGGTACAGCACGGTGGAGAAGGAGTGCCTGGCCATCCGGTGGGCGGTGGGCTCCCTGCGCTACTACCTCCTGGGACGCTCATTCACCCTCTGTTCGGACCACGCCCCGCTCCAATGGCTCCACCGCATGAAGGATACTAACGCCCGGATCACTCGGTGGTATCTGGCCATGCAGCCTTTTAACTTCAAGGTGGTCCATAGGCCGGGGACGCAGATGGTCGTGGCGGACTTCCTCTCCCGCCCTCTGGAGGGAGGGGGGGGGGAGTAAGCTAGGCCGGACGGCTCCCCGGCCTAAGTCGGGCGGTGGGGGTATGTGGTGGCGGGCGTGGTTTCAGCTCGGCTGCAGGGGGGAGAGAGGGGGAGTGGCTCGGGGAACAGGGCCAGGTGGAAATAATAATTATCAGCTGTGGGTGATTGTGTGTGTGTGTGTGCGTGTGTGTGTGTGTGGGTCCTCTGCATTTAAGGAGTAAGGGGAGGACGAGCGAGGAGGAAGAGAGCGGGGACAACGAGAGAGCCCGACGCTGGCACGGTTTCCTGAAAACAATAAAACGTGTTGTAAATACTCGATCCTGGCTCCGAGCCCTTTATCCGCACGACGCACCCACCGTACACTCACATCTGCATATAGATCTACAACAAATATCTCACATCTGCATATAGATCTACAACAAATATCTCACATCTGCATATAGAACTACAACAAATATCTCACATCTGCATATAGATCTACAATAAATATCTCACATCTGCATATAGAACTACAACAAATATCTCACATCTGCATATAGAACTACAACAAATATCTCACATCTGCATATAGAACTACAACAAATATCTCACATCTGCATATAGATCTACAACAAATTTATCACATCTGCATATAGAACTACAATAATTATCTCACATCTGCATATAGAACTACAACAAATATCTCACATCTGCATATAGAACTACAACAAATATCTCACATCTGCATATAGAACTACAACAAATGTCTCACATCTGCATATAGAACTACAACAAATGTCTCACATCTGCATATAGAACTACAACAAATATCTCACATCTGCATAAAGAACTACAACAAATATCTCACATCTGCATAAAGAACTACAACAAATATCTCACATCTGCATATAGAACTACAACAAATATCTCACATCTGCATAAAGAACTACAACAAATATCTCACATCTGCATATAGAACTACAACAAATGTCTCACATCTGCATATCGAACTACAACAAATGTCTGACATCTGCATATAGAACTACAACAAATGTCTCACATCTGCATATCGAACTACAACAAATATCTCACATCTGCATAAAGGACTACAACAAATATCTCACATCTGCATAAAGAACTACAACAAATGTCTCACATCTGCATATAGAACTACATCACATATCTTCTATCTACACAAAGTAGTTTGAAAGCTCCACAGCCCCGTTGATGCACATCTGTACATGTATGTGCACATGTATATGAGACAGGTCGTTGGTCCAAGATGTCTCTTAAAGACACACAAACACTTGGATTCACTTAGACTGAAGAGGTCATGTGAGTCTACTGACCACTAAATACTTTACCCCCCCGCCCCCCCCCCCCCCCCCGCACACACACACGCACACTCCGAGTGTCCTGACTGCTAAATACTTTACCCACCTGGCCACCCGCGGCGCTGCTAGTTAAAAGCTTTCCGATTGGATGTCCACGTATCGGGTTTCGTTTTAAAGAGCCTGCGGGAAGCCGAGCCGCTCGCCACCGGCGGGAAAACATCACGCTTCCATTCCGGGAAAAGTGTTGGAGATTGAGGCGATGCCCGGCAGCGGAGGCGGATGGGTGGAGGCGGGCGGAGGCAGAGAGAGTGCAGGAACGCCAGTAATGAGTTTATGTGGCTCCGCCTCCGCCCGCCTTTCATCCCTTTTTCCTCCGGCCTGTTTTTGTTTTCGCCTTCTCTTAACTTTCTTCTCTTCCCCCTCTCCGTTTATCTCTCACCAAAAACTGGTCCTTTCCATTCATTCCCTCCTCCCTTCGCCTCCCTCACCCCCTTCCCTCCCCTCCGCCATCACATCGGCCCTCCCTCGCTGCGTCTTTCACCCACTCTTCAATCCATTCATCCCTCCATCCGTCCGTAGTAATGTGTCTCTAAATGAGTTACCCGCGGCAACAAAGTGGATCCCATCGCCGTAGGGATGACATCACCCAGTTGATATTATGGGCTGGTTTGAGGGAAGGAGACGGGTCCCTGAGCTTTGCATTAAGGAAGCCTTTGGGGTTTTTAGCTTTTGTGACATTCTAAATAACACAAACGGGCTGACAGATAACACACCTCACACAAACTGTCCCTTTAAGGCGTTCTAATGATTTATTGATGCCCATGCAAATGTTGCTCGACTCCGAAATGACATGGTGAATCACTGGGGTCTTTGATCCATGTTGTCAACCAGAGGTTTTAAAAGGAGGCTCCGCTCCGATACAGCATCAGATCAATCTCTCGTTAGCAGTTTCTAAACTGCTGAAGCAGCCCTTTAGAGGGAAAAGTTGGCAGAAGGATTTGCATTCCCATCGATCTCTATTTGCTTCATTCAACTGAAGCGCTCTTAGACTTTCAGCAGAACTTGTCTGGCGGGAAGCCGGATGAAAGGAGTGCTGCTGTTTTAACAGACTCAACAATACTCAACAATACTCAGCAGATCAGGACATTACAGGCAATCCCTGGAATGGAATGTTTACTCACCCGGGGGACAACTGAGAAAGTCATTTCTCTGCTTTTATGTTTCCATCAAACAACGCAGTTGTCTCAGGGCTGTGTGTGTGTGTGTGTTTTTGGAGGTTTTCTAGAGTGTAACATTAAACCACAACAAAACCGGGATTGAAGTTGATCTACTTCCTCTCTCTGTCTCCTTGCAGTGTGCTTTACACTTTATTATAATAACTCACAACGGTGCTGCACGCAGACGCACAAAACGACATGGCTCAACTGTATTTGAGCTGAACTAAAACGTGAAGAAGCATCTCCAAATCTCTGTGGTGCCGACTGAAATATTTTTTAAAAATGCTAAAAACATAGGGAGAAACTGGCGTAAATGAGGCAAAAGAACAGACATAAAAATATGTAATATATATGTAAAATGCTTAATGCAACCATCTCCGAGCCTTCTCATTTAGTGTTTATTTAGATCTCTGTGGTCACCAGGGCAACAACCTGTGGTCCATGTTGGATGCTTTACAAACATAAGAAACACTCTTGACACTGACATTCCACCACATACAAGGCATATCATGGTGAGAGGGAGTCATCAATGCAAATGCTTATTGATTAAACTCTCATGATCTGCCTGAATTAGTTCCTCAAGGTTATGACATCAGAACCAGGGTCCTGAATACAACTGATCTGCTGCCACATCTCTAGGGCCTCAGGTCTCAAGTGGTTTTTACCTCTGTGAGTCCAAGGCTCAAGTCTGCAGCTGTATTTCCCCCCCCGCTAAGAAAGAAGTATCAGAATTACCCCAATGCATGACGAAGAGACCTTTAAACATCCACTCTGTGTGTGTGTGTGTGTGTGTCTGTTTGTGTGTGTGCACACTGCGTGACCTCCTCAGAAGATCCCCCAGCGGCTACCAGCCACACAGCTCCAAGCACGAGTTCCATGAAATCACTCTGTTTTTCCCTGACACTTTTACACACACACACACACACACAGGCCCGTTACAACCTTAATCTCATTCATTTATTTCTCATCAGCGAGTGACGGGAAAAGAAACCGTTGCGTCACATTAGCACACTCGGCTTCCAGGAAGCTCTGTTAAAAAGGACGTTCCCTTTCTCTTTTTTTTTTCACCTCCGCTGCCTCTATTTACCCATAAGTCTTTGTAATCTGTTTAGAGGGCTTATGGGGGCTTCAGAAAGTGCTCTTCCCCTCAGATCGCGGCTCGTTTATCAAGCGAGATTAAGAAAAGTCCGGAAAGTGTTTCGGATACGTGCTATTAGACGCCTCTCGGCTGCAAATGAAATCGCACGCAGTCGCGTGTTATGGAGGAACATCTGAGCAGCGACGGACAAACACCTTCAGCAACAGTTTGCATCCACTCTGTTTGTAATGTCCCCCCCCCCCCCCCAGAGACACAATGTCTCTCTGACATTTGTAAATGTTAAAGGCCTGAATACTGACAATGGGAACAGGACATGCTAGTTTGTTTGTATGTAAGGAAAAACATGCAGTTATAGTTACAAACCATCCAAATAGAATTAAACAAAAAGCATATGAACTCATTTTTTAAAATAGAAACTGCCCCCCCCCCCCAGCCCCCCACAATAAGGAGATAAAACACATATTCTGTGAGGTTCTACATGTTTGAAAACATTAATCTACTAAATTAATATATAATCTAAATTAATTTTGAATGCCTATCACATGAAAACATGCCACATGTTAAAGTCTCACAGATACTTGGAAATATTAAAATAAATATACATATACAGTATATAAACTAGTGCTGTCAAACGATATTTAGGTTAATCACATTTATGTCATAGTTAACTCAAAATTAATCACAATTAATCACAAATTTGTATCTATTCAAAATGTGCCTTCCTTTCTTTTTTCCATACTTTTATTCTTCATTTTAATGCTCTTATCAACATGGAAAAGTGGATTGGCTTGATTTATGCAAATGTTTTATTTTATTGAAAAACATCATCGACAAACAGGGCGGTACACAATAAAATTATAAAGTGCACATTTGAGGTAAACAAGGACTCAGCCTTTAGTGCAGTTAAACCATGGCTTAAGATTTTCTATTTTTTCAAGTTTGCTGTGAACAAAGCAATCAGGCCTCTGATTTCAGAAACAATGAACCGTAACAGTTACCAATAAAAAGTAAGCTTTGCTTTCAGCAGCTACTCAAACAGACAAACCTGTTGCCCCCCCCCCCCAAAAAATCTTACGATGAAGAAAATGTCCATCGTTAAAATGGGTTTGCATTAACGTCGTTAATAACGCGTTCAACTGACAGCACGAATATAAACACAATGAAAGCACGGATGTGTGGACACACATCTGAGCCGCATGTCCTTGGGGGGACTCATGTGCACACGTTCATGGACCCCTGAATAATGAAAAGGCTATTTTGAGTGTGAAACAGCAGCAGTGAGTGTGTGTCTGTGTGTGTGTGTGTGTGTGTGTGCGCCGATATTTGCATCACGAGAAACAAATGTCCACAGGAGGTTGTGACATTTTACGGTGCTGCACATCTGCAACAGCTGGTCGGGGTTAGGAAACAGGAAATGAATGTGTACTGTGACTTGTGCATGAAATCCTCTTGATGCACCCTTCACCCAGACCTGACCCCTCGCTCACACACACACACACACACACACACTAAGTTTAGACAGCTCTGTCAACGCCGCTCGCTTTCCTTCCTGTTTTGTTCTCATTTGTTTGTTCCTTTGAATCCTTTCTACACTGATTTCTCTCAGCTAACCGTGCAGTCAATCTCGCGCTTGTTCACAGATTTAATCCTCCGCGGTGTCTACAAATTAGCATTCGTCCCGTCCCTTGTCACAACAGATATATTATGGGTTGTTTTGCTCACATTCGACAGCAGCTCATCAGTGAGCTGGTGTGCACCGACACTTCTGTCCGGTGGGATCCCGTTTGAGGTGATTCAGTCAAAGGGCGTCCTCGCCCTCTTTTTGGGTAAAGGCTCACCTATTTTTAACCTGTTTCTATCGTCTTGTTCTTTCACAACGGGTCACAAAGTTTGCAAGATATTATTCTTTCCTGAACTGCAGGTAAGAGAAAAGTTTCAAACCATTAATGTTTAATCCTAGAAAATGGCGGTGCACAATTGGAGGCGGTAACCTTTGACCTTGGAATGCTTGTTCACTGAGACCATGTGGGGCTGGTGTGCAAACACAAGGTTTCCCCAATAAATATCAATGTTTTTGCCGGATATCTAGCAAATGGTCCCTTTACCTACTATCAATATAAAGTGTATAGTTTTATATTATAGCTTTTGATGGACAAATACATGACATGTCTGGATTCCATCATTATATCATCCATTTAATTCCTTTCTTCTTATTATTATTAATGTTTTTTTTTAACAACTTGTGTTGTGTGACTGAGGACGAGATACTATGAAGCCGTCACCTTTCAGAGCTTTTGGACGTACCTTTTGGTGTCTGGAATACTGCTCTACGGACTAACTGTGTAATAAGATTTAGATCGTTTTATCCAATCTGCACACATGGAGACACATTCACCAGTTTATGCTGCATAATTCAGTGATTGAGAGTAAGCTCCATCCATGTAAATGTCTGGAAAGGAACATCTGGTTCCTTTTACATTACCAGACCATCACATGTAAACTAAAATGTGTCGCCTTCATTGCGTTTTGTGAAATATTTCAGGAGACTTTGGTTGTGTCTTATTGTGCAAAGGTGGCCTTATTCATCATTCTGTCATATTTAACAAAGTTCCTTTGTTTGTACTCTCCTCCTTTTCGTCTTCATGAAAAGGATCCCATCCCCCTGACGGCATGCACGTTTCTCTGCTTCATTCGAGCGTGTCTCTTTGTGAATTTTAGCATTTTAATCCACACTTTTCATGCAGTTTGCGGGTTTCACCGTGTCAGTTTTAATCTCTTTAATTCTGCGGGTAAACAAATCTTCAGGTCAAAGTGCCCGTCTGTTTACACAGAGAGGTTTGAAGCGGGTTATCCCACGTGCAGGCTCGTACTCAGATAACAGACATAATTCCTCAGGTGCCCACACTGCTTTCATGTTTGCGTTTGTGTGCTCTCGCCGCCTGCTTTGGACTAACAGCAAACAAACACAGCGCGGCATATTGTCAAAATCACTTGGTGTTATTCAGTTTTGTTTGCGGGCCACAAGTCAGTGTGCGACTGGCTGAAAGTTGCACAATGTACGAGGCTGAATCAGATCATGGGTTCTTCTCTGCCACTAACAGGTGATAAAAGAGGCATGATATAATGTGAAATACAACCAGAATAGTGAGCTAGTTCCAAACATTAGTTTCAGTTTTGACATTCAAAGTGTTGCTTTATTGACGCATAATCACTCAGAATCAGTCATTGGTTTAACAGCTTGGTCGGTCCAGAGAGCACAGGATCTGACTGCTTCATCACATGCGGGATCGTTTCATTTCAGTAATGCATTACATTTAGCAAGTTTATCCCATGAAACACGATCGCAGAAACCCGTTAATTGCGTCTGCGAAGAAACATGGACACTGATCATCCAGAGAGAGGCCATCCTGAGACATCTGAGCTCTTATTTATGTAGGTCCATCATTCTTTCGTCTCCAGGTGCATGTATGCCTCGACTGATTGGGATAGATGCCGACAACATGCCATGGTCATGTGATGGCTGTTGTGCCGCTGTGAGTGAACTCTTTGTGGATCAGGGTGCGGAGTCCATTTTACCGCTTTTTTACGTTCACACCAATGAAGTCCGTAGATACCTGCATGCCTAAATAACCTCTGCGTGTGTCTGCGTATGTGTGTGTGAGTGTGTGTGTGTGTAAGTGTGTGTGTGTGTGTGTGTGTCACCTTTGCTGACACTGTTCCCCACACTTACCCGACGGACAGCTGGTGATTGATTGGCTGCTAAATGCTCCCTTCACACACATGTGCACACACCCAAACGAAAGGGAGGAAAGTCCATTACACATCTATCAGTGGCTCCGTCCTCATCGTAATGGGAGACAGATGTAAGGTGTTTGGGATTACCACTCTCACACGTGAGGGCAGACGTCCACGGGCACACATCTGCTTCACACGCCTCAGAAAGAGACATGGACTTACACTGTGTTTCCTCCCCTCTCACGCGTGCACACGTTTCCCTCCGTCTTAAGTTACGCGCACGCAGCCCCCGGATGGAGCGGTTTCCAGTTAACGCGCTTTAGCTGTGGCTGACAACAGTGATCAAAAGTCTCCTTGAGAAGGGTTGGTAAGAAGGTGAGCTGTCCCCTTCACTAAAACCACTCATTACTCAAGTCCACGCTGGGTGAAGGACCCGAGTGTGCATGCTGTGTGGGTGTGTGTGTGTGTGTGTGTGTGTGTGTGTACCCATATACCACGCTGGACCGATACATTCACCAACAGAGGACCACCGAGCCAACAGGGGGCACATTGGAAGTCCACTGCTTTAAATCATTGTAAAACACAGAGGGAGGGGGTGGGGTGTGTGTGGGGGGCGGGGGGGGGGGGGGGGGGGGGGTGTCCGTAACAGTGCCTGCTCGGGTGACACTGTGGTAGATAATATTGCCCTCCAATATACTCTCCTAGTACAGAAGGTGTGATGAACTCCCTCTAAATTCCTTTCTGGTGGAGAAAACATCATGAAGAGCATTTCATGGGGCGGGGGGGGGGGGCTTTCGAAAGTGGAAAGGGGATGGTGCCCTTTAGAGTGCATCACCTGTGGGGGGACTGGGATGAGGTGCTCTTCCAGTCGAGAAGATAAGATGAGGCGGCCTATGTGGTGGCCCTGAGATGGAGAAATGATGTAGTGACATTCAGGCTGCCCTACATGGTGGGAAACTCAGCCCTCTGGTAGCCCCCCCCCCCCCCCCCCGGGAGAGTCTCACGGCACACCGTTACAGGTGTGTGAGCGTTAAAGTTCCCGTGTAGGCTGGACCTGCAATTTCACAAACTGACTTTTTCAATGGTGTAAATGGCCTGCAGCCCCAGGCAAGCCTTTCAAGAGTCAGGTTGGGGGGGGGGGGGATATTTACCAGGAAGGAAACATAAAGTAAAAAGGAGCACCTACTGTGTTAGTCCAAGGATAACAACCAGAAAAAGAATAACAGAAACATAAATATACCTTCACAGAGAAGTAGATTTAGGGTAGTTGTGTTCAGATGCATATTACAAAAAAAGAGTGAGTTTGACATGGATGAAAAAAATGAAATGATCAGTAAGTAAGTGCCTGCATGGCACATTGATTGCATTTGATATTATAAAAAAGACAGCTGGCTGGGAGATGTTCATGAACAGTGGGGGTTTCTGTCCATAGCTTTTAGAGATTTAACAGTCGACAACACAGGAGAGAATATAGTGTGATTTCCAATCGTGGTCCCTCTCCTCCCCTTTTCTACATGTTTCACGAAACAGGAGCTAACAAAGGGGATCATTAGCTAGCACATGATCCAAGACAAACTAATTTAACGATATGGCTCGTGCTGTGGGGGGAGGGTGGGGGGGCATTATGCTGAGAACTGTTTGGCAAAGTAAATTCTCTGATTGCAATAAAATCATGTTAAATCCAACCAAACAGCAGCGTGACTTGTCAAAAGTCTAAAAGTCGCAATGAGCTGCCACAGGCTGTTCAGACCTCGCTCGTGTAGGCCAGCACCTTCTGAAAATAATCATCAGTGACCACCATCCCAACGCCTCAGAACTCCCCTGCTGTAGCTCCTTAACACCGAGATAAGGGACATCGGCCTTTTTTTTTTAGCTCCATTCTCTCGCTCACTGCCACAAAGATGAATGACACTCAGGTGTGAAAATAATACCTCCCTGTTCAATAAGGACAAAGAGCTGGACCCCCCCCCCCCCTAATGATCCGTCTCTGCATTAACGATCCGTCCGCGCGCTAATGACTCAGCCTTCATGATGACTAACTGATGATGTGGGAGGAACTCAAAGGAAAGTGTTCGCCTCCCAACGCGCTCAATAGCTGCGCCATTAGAGCCAACATCCACCCAAAAAAACACCACCCTGGGTCTTTGCTGCGGAACGACCACTTGATGATGTGGGAGGAACAGAAGAGGAGAAGTTTGACAGTGAACTCAGTCAATTCCTCCTGACAGAGAGAGATCGACACACTCTCCAGTGAAGAGAAGAGGATGCACTACGGCAAGGTGGTGGACAGCATTTTGTGTGCTTTTAAGCAGAATGTTTTGGGGGGGGGGGGGGTCCAGTTTGAATCCCATAAGTCCAATGAATAAGTGTGTTTTTCGTTGATGATACGTGGACGATGTCGGGCACAACGTTGAGAAGAAGTGAGCATTTAGTGTAATAAAGAGAAGAAGACTACGGTTAAATGTGGTCTCGTGAGCACTTTGGCCCTGGATTCAACTCTTCAGCTTTGCAGGTCAGGCTGGAACCATCTTTTATGAAGCATCATTATAGCTTTGAATCAATTCTGTTTGAGGGGCCAATCCCTGACTTTGGTTTTCACTTCATCTCTTTCATTAATCAGGTTTGGGGAAGTCACTTCCTGTTGCATGTAATGCGCCCATAATGCACTAAATACCCATTTAGGAGGAGGATTGAATCTCAGGTCAGTCCATATGCACGGTGACGGAGATAGATGAGGATGTTCTGCACTTTTGATCAAATTAAGAATTAGCGAGCAACATGGCGACTATGTTACACCCCCCCCACCCCCACTCCCCCTTTAACACAAGGGGTTGGCATCGTCCTGCAGAAAACGTCTTCCTCGTGGAGTCATGAATCATTTATTGCTGTTGGGGGCAATGCTCGCATAACAATCAGATAATGATGTGGACAGAACAGAAGAGGAGGACCTTTACACGTAATTTGGTCGATATGAGAATGAGGGAGAGAGACTTCTTCAGCAGGGAAAACCCAATACAGCATGTCACACAGTTTATTCCCTTTTCTTTAACACTTAATTCAACCCTTCCAGTTGACTCAAAAGGTGTCACTACGGCCCGGAGGAGCGACTGCAACAGGACGGAGGAAGAATTGATCGTTAAAAGCATCACGTGTGTACGACATTGACTTGAAATGCAAATTGAGAGGGTGTTTTGTTCACACACTGAACGCATTTAATGTGAGACCTTCAGCTAATGTACACAAAACAGCTCTCTTGAGATGGTACAAGTACCAAGCATGAATAGTTTCTTATTGGATTGGACTTTGGACAGCTCTCCAGCACTCATGACACCAAGGATGCTTGGGCTGACAAGAGCACATTTACTTGTTTGCAAGAAAAATAAAATACACCATGTGCCCGTTGAAGGCCTAAACTTCACACAGAGAGGACATAGCTGCCATCAAGGCCTCGTGCACAACTCACTGCTGCAATGTGGAGACTAAAAGCAAACGTTGAAATGCTGTCGGGCTTCATCATTGAACCATCGGAGCAGCTCTGTTGATTCCAACAGCTGTGATTTGAAAGTTTACTTTCCTGTACAAGTCTAGAGCGCCAATGAGGAGGGAATGAAGTAAAAACACACATAAATTATGCCCAGATTCAGGAGACGAATGTTTAAGTTGAAAATGTGTCTCGCACCATGAAGGAGGTGCATGAGAATATTCAACAATAAACAAAAAAAAAAAGATTTAATTAAGCTATTTCCCTAGGTTGTTAGTGTCATCATCACAGCCCTATTCCAATATATATGATGTGTTTAATGATGATTGTCTTATTATGCATCAGAAGTTTGCATATATAATGTATCCTTATACAAACTTTGTACATTGTAAATAACTTGAATAAAACATGCAAGTATGCATGAGCAGGTCTAATGAGACGAGTAAATGCCAAAAGGGGCGGTGCCGAAAATGTTTGGGTTCAGCAGCCTGAACAGCATGAGGTCATGTGCCTTTCAGGGTACCTATGTGGAATTAAGTATTGATGAGCCGAGTATTGATGATGAGTTTGATGATAACTACAGGGCTGCACAGTAAACCTTATTACCGTTCGTAGATGATGACTGGTGAGCCCATGCAAGTCTCGCCTCAGGACTGATACAGAAGAGGAGATGCACACGTTCACTATTTACAATCTGAAGCCGAAACCTCCTCACAAGATGACATTTAGGATTCCTATAATGATTGCTAAGCTAATATGACAGTTAATAAAAGGTGTGACTGTTACATCATTTGAAATGACTTTTTCTTTAACATTAGATTCATTTCTGTTGATGTTCCGACGATGTATTCAAGTATCTTGGGGAGGATATTTACATATAAATTAAAGTTTTTTTTGAAGGTGTATCCCAGATAAATATAAATGAGCATCCTACATGACAGACCCGACATCAGCTCCTTTTCAAGCAACAAAGTACAAGTTGCAGCCTCGAGATGAACGCAGTGGAGGGAAATAAAACACCCTCCAAACACCGGGTGAAGCTGCGAGGAAACCTAGTGGGAAACATGAAAGAAGCAAGCCTCACTTAATGTCTGCAGAGGGTAATCAATTAGTATCAGTATCAATTATTCTGAGAGGTTTTAATCATGCAATGCATTGCCCCCCCCCCCCCCCCGAAAGGAAGGATCGTCATACTTCACACAGGATGCAGCATTACAGAATAAAAACTTCTCTAAACACAACTAGAGGGCACTAAGACTCTCTGCGTACAGTACACACACACACACACACACACACACACACACACATTACAAAGTTCAGTTCTGCTCATTTAAAAACAGTTTTTTGCATGGGTAGCATTTATTTCTGTGTGCATCTGCAACTCATCTGCTATCAGTCAAATTACATTAAATTACATGTATTATCAATATGACAGCGTGTGTGTGTGTGTGTGTGTGTGTGCATGAAGGCCTACTGCCTTACTCTGTCTCTCTCTTGCAACCACCTAAAGCGCATAGAGAGCTGCCTCTAATTAAAGCAGTGTGCTGGCTTCTTGTGATGGAGAATCACACACACAGACACACACACACACACACACAGACACACACACAGCCTGTGGTCCTGTGTATAATGAGTTCTCATTGTGTGATGTAGCTAAATACTTACTGCAGCGCGTTTCTTTGGGCTAAAAGCAGATCAGTAGTTCATTCAGGTTTCAATGCTAAAACCTCTGAGTATGTGTGTATTTCCATGCTGTTTGAGGCATGTGCGCACGTCGCTGTGAGTCTAAAATAAGTCATCAGAAGTTTAATAGCTTTCTGAACTCAAACAGGCTCACATGGAACCTGCTTTTTTTCTCCATTGGACTTTCTCCTTGCACTTCCCCAACCTTTTGTGTGTGTGTTTGTGCCAGATAGCAGATATCACTTTCTAATAGAGGGGTAGGAATGGTCCCCCCCCCATCCTTGGTAATAAGAAATGCTCTAGAATCCACAATGATGTGCAGACTTCAACAGGGGCGGGCGAGACTCCGTTGGCAGGAGAATGAGGAGAATGAGGTGATACAAATGCTAATGTGGGCTCCACTCGTCTCCTCGTCCTCTATATCTCCGTCCACCATTCGCTGTCCCCTCCCTTCCTCGGATTAGATCAGATGAGACGAGATCAATCATCCCGAGGGGGAATCAGGAAACGAAGGCCAAAGTCAACCCCCCCCCCCCCCCGGTGGCATTCTTCTCTCCTGTTTTATTCAACGCTGTAATGTATCGTGTGTTTTCATTTCTAATCCCGCCTCACTTCACCTTCCATTGTCTTTTTTTTTAATCTCCTCGACCCATCCTTTTCTATTCTCTTCAATTTGCCCCCCCTTCCCCCCCGATTCATCTCGGCTATAATCCACTCCTCTCCTCTCCGGCTTCCAGCCTAATATGGCGTGGCCCGTATTTGCCTCGGTGCCAGCTCCACCGTTGGACGAGTCACACCGGCGTCCTTTCCCCCGACTCGTTAGTGTCGCTGACGGTGTTCATCCACCTTCACATCAGTCACTTTCACAACCTCAAAGGACACGTTGAATCGTATTTTAACGACGGCTTTCATTCTGGATTACGTGTCAATTCGGCGGACAAAGCGACACGTCAGACTTGTTAATGTACAAATTGTGAAGGAGACCTGCTCCCCAGGGACCAGGTTGGCGAATCTCTCCGACCTGCTGGACCGTTCCTCCTCTTCTTTCAGCAGCTCCTCAAACATCTTGAGCGTGGGCTGAGGGGCGGCTCGTAGATGGACCGATGGAACAGCAGCTTCGCCCTCCCGCTCAGCTCCATCTTCCCCACAATGGGCCGGATCCATCGGAACCGTCAATGGACTGATGCAATCGTTTCCAATCCTTGGATGGAAAGTGGTTTTCCTTTTGCAAATGGGGCTGAAGTGCATGAATAATGACATCATTCAAAATCAAAGCCACTTTGGGGGAGCTAATTGGTTTCATGGTGCACAAACACATTTTGCATCTTTTTGCATTATGCTGCAGACAAACACAGCACACAAGTTGTTATACATTTCAACTGGATTTTAGAAGGTCAAATATTAGTATTTGATCCTGTTGGATGTGAATGCTCAACCCTCCTCTAACTAATTCCTAGAAGGTCTTTGTAGTGGTGTAACTATTTCCTGTGGTCACTTCCAAGGACAAAGGCTCGGGGCTTTGATCATTTAGAGAAGCGTCTGTCTGCAGGCCATCTGATCACATGCATTATATCTAGGGGGCGGGTGTGCAGGTCTGGTGGGAAATCATTAATGGCCTTCTGAGGCGCAGATGCTTCAACAGATTATCGTCCTTATGGGCCACCATACGTGCACAAAGACACGCACACACTGGAAAACAAACGCAACAACCCAGGTCCCAAAGATCACATCCAAATCTCAGATACACAAATGACAATTCACTGATTGACACAAACACACACACACACACACACACACAGGATGGAAATAATAATATCAATTGACTAGAAAAGTCTATTTGATGAGAGGAAAAATGAAGAAGAAGACAACCGGGCAGCAGAGGAGGAAAGCAAATCTCATTTCAGCTTCTGACCTCCTTTTAGTTCAGCTAAATGAGATGTTAGATACGGCGGTGGGGGGGCGCGGGGGGGGGGGGGGGGGGGGATGTAGCGGAAAAGAGATGTTTTTAGCCTAATCTGAACAGCACTTCCAATTTATTCGTGTAACCGATGCATTAGGCAGATATTCTGGCTTCTTAACGAAAGCCTAATGAGATGTCAGGAGAGACGTGTTTACGTCCAAGCGCACACTCACACACACACTCGTGCACCATGAATAAAGAGCGACGGGGGGGGGGGGGGATTTGTTTTCGGACACATTTACATTTGCTGTTAAGGCACAGATAATTGGCAAACTTTGCACTGGCAGCAGGGCGCTGCTGGAGCAGAGTCTGACTGTTGATGTGCGTCTTGAGTCGGTGGAGACGGATCTCCGAAGGTTCCCCTTTTAACCCTTTTTGACGCCTTCACTGAGATTTAAACCTCGACAACAAACACCAGCTACCAAAGGATCATCTGCACCTTTGCCTTCTTTTTCCCGTACCTCACGTTTGCTCAGTGGAGTTTCTGATGACACAGCAGCAACAGGGAGGCTCTCTCTCTCTCATCCAATTGAGGACACAGTCGTGACATCCAGTCGTGCGGCCTTAATCCCACTGCGTCATCTCGGCCGTGATTGTGTGCTCTCAAATCTTGTTTTGAGGACTGTTGCAGTTCGGAAAGGAGTAATTAGCCCTGGAAAGGAATGTGGAAACAGTGTGACAGTAACCAGGATTTGATTTGACTTTAACACTCTGGAATGGAAAGCACAGACTGATGATGTCATCGTGTGGATGAGAAATCGTCTAGCGCATGCTCATGAGGTTTGTTTGTCTAGTAGAAACACCTCTTTGTTGCTGTGAAGGAAAACTTGAATCTGTTTGAACTGCGTGTTTCACAAAAACCAAGACTACTTCTGAATGTGTAATTTGCATTCTCTAATTTTCTTTAAATGACTCTTTTGTTGTCGTCAAACTACTTTTTCCTCCTTTCTATGCAATAATTACAACTATTAGTCGTTATGGACCAACCCCCCCCCCACCCCTCTGGGACTGTACATCTACACCTGGTCCTCCACAGCGCCAAATGATGTGAAAAGCTGCCTTCAGCTGCAGCTCTCAGCAGTCAGACACAACGGCGTTGAGTCACTTCTAAAGTTCCATCGACCCAGCGCTGCTGAGAAAGTTCCTCCCACTGTACGTTTCACCCTGCTGGCTGAAAGTTTGTAGGTGTTGGGTTTTAGCTGGTGAAACATAAAGGATGCATTTGTTGCAGAGAACTGCTCCGCTGTGACTAATCTGCCTTCATAAAGCTCTATTGGTGTTTTATGAATCCTTTTAGAGGACAATATTTGCACTACAGGTGTCTTTGTATGTCTCTGGATAGAAGCCTTTCTATACAATGTTAGCCAGCTAATCCACGGATGGGTGGGTGGACTTTTTATTTTGAAAGGCTTGCTTTGTTTGACACTTTCACTGCTTCGTCACTAAAGGAAAATACCTACAATGAATGTGGGGTGAATTTAAAATCAATGTTCATGCTCATGTCTCTCTTTACCATTGAATAAGCACATGTGAAAATGTTTCACATAGAAACCATCTGTTAAATAAGTGCACAAACCAGTGGCCGCATTATAAGTAAATGAATGTAAGCTAGTATATGAGAATGTGTGTGTGTGTGTGTGTGTGTGTGCGCACACTAGCGTGCTGGGGTAAAACAGATGACTTGTCTCGACTGTCTCACAGGAAGTGCATCTTCATTAGCAACCAATCAAAATCCAATTACAGCCTGTATCTTGGCATATTAGGGCCTGGCATTAAAATGATATGGCGTGCGGATATATTTCCAATCACTGCACACTTTAATTACCATGCCGCACCACACATTGGCCACTCTTTAAGGACGGGTGGGGGTGGGGGTGGGGGAGAGAAAGACGGAGTGAGAGGTGTGTGTGTGTGTGTGGGGTGGGGGGGGAGATTACGTCACACTCGTCTCATTTCAGCGGTGCGCTTGCAGAGAATTGCAGCTGGATCGTGGACACTGTTGCTGACGTCTTTGTCTCAGGCCTCCGTCCACTAGATGTTGATGGCACAATTCCCCCCCCCTCCCCCCGCCTCACCTCACCCCTCCCTCCCCCCACACAGGGCGCCGCAACCCCGCGGCCACTTCTCCGGAGTGACAGCGTAGAGACGGTTCATCAGTCGGTCGCCGGTAAACCTTTTCTCCGTTAAAAGTCAGCTGTTCAGGCAGCCAATCAGAGAGCAGATGAGCCCGGCTTCCAGTCGGTGGGGTTTTCTAGTTAATCACATGGTCAGTGAGTCAGGGCAGCCGGCGAGGCGCCTGTCGTTAGTCTCCCACCAACACAACTAGTAATCTTTCATCTCGCCTGGCTGTCTGCAGATCAATAGATGTGATTGGATGCGCATCAGTTGCCATAGTGACGAGATGCAGCTGCATGTGTTCCTATAGAACTAAACAGCCCTCTGGATTGCATTTTGATGGAAATGAAATGGAGACAGCATGTTAACGATTGAGTAGTGAACCAGTAAACCTGCCGTCATTCAAGGATACACGTGGAGTGTTAACATGTTTCATGCATCTGTGTCCATTTATTCCTCCAAGAAGCCTTTTGATGAAGCTCATTTCAAATGATCAAATGCTCCAGAATTGAGTAAATGGACCTCGAGGTGACGCGACTTAATTGTATTTGCCTCGTAGTTGATCATTTGCCATTGATTCTACATGCCATCCTATAACTGTTAGTTTCAGTAAATTGTAGTACTTTGAATTGGTAAAACAACAAAAATAGATCTTCAATCCAATACAACATTAAGTGATGACATGTAACACGTTTAGAAGACTGTTAGCGTTGAATTACCTCAAATTATTCAGGGGACATTTCCTGCCAGACGCCGAGGTGTAGAAATGCTAATTAGCAGGAGGAGAAGGATGGTTCCTCTGCCAAGGAGTTGATCTCCCTCTTTCTCCTCGGCCTTTAAAGAAAATCTGTGCTCACGTAACAGCGTTAACAACAATAAAAGAAATCCCCGTGTTTTGGCGTGCAGAGGACAGCATGCAGCAGGCGGTGCAGAGGTGTCGTGGCACATGTGGCTTCATGATCAAACACACCATCCTCCTCGAAAGAAATGCACAGAAAGCACCAAAAGGACCAACGAGGAAGGACAACGTCGTGGAGGCTGCTCTCCGATTGGCTGCTCGCGGAGCAGGAAAAGCGCCTCTCAAAAAGGCCGGGTTTATCCGACCCATTTCACATATTTCATCTGTTGAGCACATGCTCATTGCTCCGTGCCCCCCCCCCCACCCTCCTCCCCCATGGCAGGCTGCGTTTTGTTCACTTTATGGGACACAATTGCAGTAATGCAGGGTAATGTGGGGCAGTAATGGAAGCAAACGTCTGCTCCTCTACATGTGCTGCTGCAGATATGCATAATGACCAAGAACTAACTGCTTATGGTGTAATGCTGCATTTAATGCTGCTCCTTGTGCTCCTCTTTCCACCTCAGCCTCCTGGCCGTGGAATTAGAAGAGGCCGAATGTGTTTTGAGCGGACGTGGTCTCGGGGGGGAGAGCAAAGAGATAAAACACGTGAATCAAACTTAAACGCGGTGGTTTTAGAAATGTAGGACAGTAGGAACCTAGCGGCTGACAATTGTTACGGCCAGCTCATTTTGACCGCAACATAAAGAACACAAGCCCACTGAAATTAAATGCAAGAGTTTATTCAATCTTTCACAATAACTGTAACTAAACAAACAAAGTCTAGGTTCAAACAAAAAGGGAAAATCATAGTCCAAATGGGGGAGAGAAAAGGTTGGTATGCATTGGATAAGACAACAAAGGTAGGCCAAAGTGACGTCTCCAGAGGCAGTCGCTCCCCTGGAGGAAGAGGCGGGCTGTTGAGAGGGGAAACTAGAGTTTTATCCCCTCCACAATCAAAAGTTAATATGGGAGCAGGGGTGTGCGATCTCCCACGCCCTCCCTGGAAGACACCGCCACCAGCAGGCAAGCAGGTGAAGGGCGGGGTCGTAACACAATGAAGAGCCAGAAGGTTCTGTGGCTTTGCGAGACGTGATGTCCAAACACACCTCGACTGCAAGGCTCATACTTCTCTCTCTGCGATGTTAAACTCTTTGTTTTCATCTCTCTTCAGTACTCTGAAAATACTCTTAGTTACAATAGTGCTCTGTTCTTTCCCATGTGACCTGAAGGCTTACATCAGGTGGTCAATGGTGAGAGAATAACTCTTACCAACAGGTGTCTGCACACCGTCACCTTCCAGTAAAGCATCTATTGTTGTGAAAGTTTTACCACTCATTCATTCTATTTCCTTTCATTTACATGAAGTCACCAGTGTGTGTGACACTGACAGGACAACCCCCCCCATGTCCCCTCAAATGCCCCGAAACGACCATCATGAGCTCAGACGCAGCAAACGTGGTCGTTGTTAGTCCTCACAGCTCGTGAGCACCGATACCAGATTTATATTTTCATCAGAACATTTCAATTATAATCTGATAAAAAAATATCAATAACGTTTTTGAGAAAGATGACCAAACCCCCCCCCGCCTTAAAGTCAATACTAAAAATAAATCCTGATAATTAGCTAAAGTCACAATTGAATTGTGATGTCAGGAGTGATTTAGAGCTAATTTATAGTCCACTTAGTGAATAGTGCATTCAACGCGGAGCAGAGTAATACTTCATAATTAGTTCATGCTGAAGTGATGTTGAATAAAGCAGAATCTTGACTGGATGGTAAAAAATAATATATGTATGATGAGCACTGAAAGACCTTTTAATAATATCACTGCAGACCACTTAACTTTGCAAAGACCTTGAATGCCGCCGAGGCCACGAGGAGACAGAGAGAGAGAGAGACATGAGGAGAGAGAGAGAGAGAGACATGAGGAGATAGAGAGAGAGAGAGAGAGAGAGAGGATGATGGTTCACACTCTGGACCCGTCTCCCCTTCTTCTTGCTCTAAATTCTCTCTCTCTCTCTCTCTCTCTCTCTCTCTCTCAGTGGAGAAGCTTTGCGTTTTGGGATTTTCTTTCTATTCAAGTCCAGATTTGCTTTGTAGCATTTGAAGATGTGATGGACTGGTGTCCAGAAGATATCCATGGACTTCAAATGATGAAGAGGAGGGACGAGTCCCAACATCTGTCTGCATCTCAGCTGCTTCTACTTCTGCAGCAGGAAGTGGATCAGGGAGATGAATAGTTATGAAATAAAAGAAGAAAATAATAATAACTTTCCAAGAGGAACATATGTATATTTTGAATTATTAATGAACGCGTTGGTTGATAAAATGGCTCCAGGAGACGTTTCACGCTGTGAGGAGCTGAACAAAAAACACATCAGTCAGAGCTGCTGACTGAGATCTGGGTCCTTCAAAAAAAAAACATCTGCAGCTCGCAGTCAAAGGAGGAAGAACACGAAAAAAACAAAAACAAACCGCATCAGATGAAGATTCGGACGGGAGAGCGAGAAGAAGAGCTCAGAGATTGTCGTACTCTCGGTTTAATTAGGCCCTTTTAAGAAAACCTCTTTCTTTTTTTTAACTTCTTTTCAAGTGGAGATAACAACATGAACACAACGTGCGTCAAGGGAAAGCACACACACACACACACACACACACACACACACACACACGCATCTGCAAGGTCATGATGGTCAGCACAATAATGCTATCTTTATCTGCTGCATGTATGTGTGTGTGTGTGTGTGTGTCTCTGTGTGTGTGTGTGTGTGTGTGTGTGTGTGTGTGTGACTGGGACTGAAGTCAGCACATTGTTCACTAAATCTGATCACCATTTGCAGCCAGTTATAATGAGCAGCTTGACTCACTGTGTGTGTCTGTGTGTGTCAGTCCGAGGTCCTCCAAAATGCACAATATGTTGTGTAGCAAGGTCCGATGGAAAGGATTACATGAAAGAACAAGCCAGACACACACACACACACAGAAACACAAAGATAGATGAACGCCAGCACACAAAAACGTTTTTTCTTTTTGTAGAATCACATCCTGACCCTTAAAATCGGATTTGTTCATCGTTGCTTTTCCTCGATCATGAGATCATTAAAAGTACAGTAAATATTGTGGAGAGTTAAGTCACGGCAGACTCACAAAGACACACACTGCACCGCTCGCATTCGTTCTTCGACTCATCGAACCAAATGTGGTGAAACTCGGACCTTTTAGTTCCATCTTCAAGCCAAAGTTGTCCTTTTTGTGTTGCCGATCAGAGCTAATTAGCGACTGGTGCTAGCTAACATGCCAAGCTAACAACAAGTGCACACTCTAGGGTTCATTTTGATAGACTTGCATTGTATTAAATCAAATAATTCTATCCAAATGTGTTCCCCACATAAGGAACAGTGACCTCCACTCACTTGTGAAGTTGATCACCGTCTGGTCTTGGGGGGGGCCACCGTCGCCCCCGACAACAGCTGCCCGGGGGGCGGAGAGAAGGCTCCGCGCTTCACGCGCCTCGAACCCACGAACCTGCAGCCCGTCCACGTATGAGATCACGCTTCGGAGCGCTCACACGCCGACTGGCCTTATCGGCTCGAGCTGAGAGAGATTATGAATACGGAGCCATTATCGCTCGTCTCACAGCGCGCCGCCGCCGCCACCGCCGCCACCCCCACCGCCACCGCCGCCGCGGCCTTCAGCCCGACGCCCAGAATAGACTCATTTACTTCAGTTTTATTACATTTCAGATAGCAGCACCTTTATCTCTGCCTCCGTCCATCTGTCTTCATGAGAGTGTGTGCGTGTGCGTGTGTGTGCACTTACTTTATCATTTCTGAGGTTCATTTTTTTGATAGCCAGAACTTTTATCATCTCTCCATATCTCTCTTTCTCCTGAATAGTCCCTGATTTATGTCCTCTGCTCTCTCTCCCGTTTTTTAAGAATATGTGACATCAGCCGGGGTTTAATTGTTCAGTAGAGTAGACAAAAAGAAGCTCGAGGGAGAGGGGGGGGGGGGGGGGGGTTGTCGGGGGGACAATGGGGAAAAACAACGATAAGGAAACATGTGTGCAAATTAGAGCAACACAGTCTGTACGTATTCTCTTCTCCTTTCATCCGTCCAGACAGAAGGACGAGGCGCCTTAAACCAGGAGTCCTTCTCCACGATGTCCCTATTTGCCAGGGGACACTTCCTCTTCCAGACCCAAAAGGTGAGACATTTCTCCCACCCTTTGGCACTGGGCTCAGAATCGATGCGCGGTCTGAAAACACAAGGCTCCCGTTGCAAGGAATTAAGAAATATATGGAGGCCTGAGAGGGGAAACAAGAGGCTTAAACTTCTCTGGTGAGAAGACCGACTTGACGGCCGGAGTCAGCAGAGACTCTTCGGTCTCAGGAGGAAGGAGGCTGCAGAGTCCAGTTGGGCCCAAATCTCCTGTATATATAATTTCCGTGATTTTCGACTGTTTTGTACGCAAGCTTGCAACAAAAAATTTAAACTTTTATAATAAACTTCCTATCATTGCAGAAAACTCAGATTTAAACAATACACTTGAGCAAAATATTGGGAAATACTTGTGCAGGTTTAGACATCAAAGCGAATGAATTAAGCTCAGGAACAGATTGTTAAAATAACCACAGAAGTGATGTCATTCTAAATGAAGCAGAAGATCTGTGTGTGTGTGTGTGTGTGTGTGTGTGTGTGTGATGACTATGTCGCCGACGTAGGCCGTTAACAAAAGCAGACATTTCTGGAGCATCTTATTCGTCAATAAAAGCCACAAAATGCAAACAACCACCTTTTATGAGAAGTCGCAGCCAACATGAATTACGTACAAATGACTGAATTTGATTTTATCAAACGCTCACTGAGGCAAAGGAGATAATTACTGGAATCAGCAACACGGGGAGGCTGCTTTCTGTGTTGTTGTTGTGGCCTGATTAAATGCATTAAAAAGCGTTAAATGAAGCACATCAAACAAGAATTCATGAATAATGGTTTAAGACTATTTTAGACGCACACAAACACAAGGATGAAGATGCCGGGACTTTAGACTGAACTATGTCACTTTGACACTGTGTTAAGTAAAAGTAAAATAAAAAAAGCCTCCATAATAAGATGCAGCATTATAATGCTAATATACATTATCTGTTCTTACATGTTTTTTGATAATTGAAGTAAATTCTGCTGAAGCTACTTAATCTACATGTATTTGTACAGTTTTTTATTTTGAAAAAAAGAAGAAAAACACCAGAGGAGTCTCCATTTCTGCTGTATGTGAGCACACAAAGGGGATTTCACCAGCACACGGCGTGTGCGCCACGAACTCTCGTCACACAAGAGGGATTGTTGGAAATAACGTGATCTCGCCCCTCGGGCCCCCCGCGCCGCCCCCTTTGATGAATGCTATTTAATTATCCGGCGATTAACTAGTCCATTAGAAGTGGACTGGACACGATGGCAGGGAACACTTACTGTGTTTCCTCCCATATAGGAAATGAGGGAGAGGAGGGGCTAATGTGTGTGTGTGTGTGTGTGTGTGTGTGTGTGCAGTGTGGGTGGCTGTGGGTTGTATTTATTACGTAGGCACCATGATAGGCCAGAAGGCTAACAGCCTGTATGTGTGTGTGTGTGTGTGTGTCTGCGCCTGAGGCGAACAGCTCTGATTGTGTCTCTCAAAGTGTAATAATCCGTCTCTCTCAATGACTGTGTGGGCGTGTGGGTGTGTGTCTGTGTGCGACTGAGTGTGTCCCCGAGCAGATAGCGTGAAGAAGAAGAAGAAGAGCAGGGACACTTTCATCATTAAAAGCTAAGTTCTCTGCTCTTCATTCCAACTCATTAAGTATAAATTGTGTTAATATTTCCATTTGTCTTTGTTAATATCGTGTCTTTCTCTGACTCATTGCAATTTTCTGGCGAAGCACTTAACGGCCCGATGAAGAAATGAGCCTCTCTCATTGTACTTCACTTCTACTCCATGGAGGTAGGTAGCAGCGCGGTTTGACATTCATTTTAAAAAAGGACAATAGTGGTGTCATTTAAGGAGAAAAAAAAGGATCCGTGACAACCTAATTGCTCATCAACAGTTCATTATTCCGTGCGTAGTGGTGTAGTGGAGGATGAAGTAGCACCAGCTACCAGCACACCCACCTCATCAGCGACGCTAATGGTGTCTGGTCTTCACAAAAAGCCTTTTGGTGCCAGTGACACTGTGACTTCATTGTCTGCTTTTATTCCAGCGGGGTGATTGCGTACGTCCTGCTTCCTGCGAGCCACGTGACACATCGGTTACCCTGGAAACCCCCCCCCCGAACCCGGAGCGAAGCCAATGGCGACTTGTCTCAAAAGTTGTGATCTCTCTGGTGACCAGCAGGGGGCAACTCCTCCGGTCCCATAGACGTCTACGAGAGAATGACTGATTTATTCCCCCAGTAAACATTACAAACATAGGTTTATGGTCTCAGTCTCTAGTTTTGAGTCTTCTTCAGTAGCAACGTGCATTTAGTGAATCATTGAATGATGAGAATCAAACAGACCATGAAGCAGGGGATGCTTTAGGGCGGGGCCTCACTGATTGACATGTTGCTGCATGTCCCCAAACCGTAGACTGCGTCTCTGCGTCACGCCTCCAGAGGGTTTACTGCTCGCACAAATCAAGACGGTCGAGAACCGAAACGCTGAACAGCAGTCGAATGCGTCCACTTCTTAAATTCATTCAAAGAACCTGGAATGTGTCGTAACGCAAATGAGCGCGAGGAATCGTCTGCGTCTGCTAGTCAGCATGTGCCCACCTGGGCGCCTCATGTCACCGTGTTCCAGATGGCTTCCACCGCCGCGTGTTGTCGTACCAGCAGGCCCTCCGAAGCACCAGGATGAGGTGAAGTGTAAGGGCAGATTAATGCCATTCTGTCCATTTATTGTCCGTGTAGTTTCATAATGCATGACGGATGTTTTCACACATTAAATGTGACAGCTGTGGAAGCGCTCAGCGATCCGTGGCTTTTTTGTAGGACGTCTGGCTGACAACTAGTTGTGAAGTCGCCGCTTTCCGCAGCGTGGATGGCGGAGACGGCTGCTAACATCACGACGAAAAAAGGGACAAAAGACGAGGGACGCCCCGATGAGACGAGGGACGGCGTATGAGGAAAGACCTTCAGGCTGTCCAGGAAGCAGCTGCCAGGGAACAATTCCAGACGATATTCGAAAGAAGTGAACATTTAAGGAGCTTCTAATGGGGTTTGAGACATGGCCAAAGTCAGCCCGATGAAAGTGGGATGAAGTAGAAGGATTGAGCCACGGCCCGACCAGAACCGGCCTTCTCAGAGGAAGGCGACCGAAGAGAAATGAAAGAAATGAAACCCGGCCGCCCTCTCCGACCCCTCTCCGCTGGATCCGACGGATCAATCTCACTTTAACAGCTCCGCTCGCTCACGCGTGTGCGCGGACACGCAACCGCACGGGCGCACACAGCACAGACGCACACGGAGCGCCAGGGAGAAATGAGCTTGAATCCTTTCTAACAGCTCTGACTTTCCATCCAGAACAATCACTGAAGGAGAAGAAGGAGAAAGAGACCGCAGGCCGGAGAGAAAAGGGAGGGGGAGGGGGAGGGGGGGGGGACGAAAGATAGTGAGATACAAAGATGAACTCTTATAAACCCCCCCACCCCTCCCCTCTAGCCTTTAGCACCAAGTCTGTGGGAGTCTTTGCCGTCTCCGTCCTGTTTTAGCTCCAGTAATTAGTTGCATGCTCCATTGTGTTTGTGACATATTTTCACGCCTTCATTATTTCATGGCTAACTTTAACCACCCCCCCCCCCCTCCCGAACCATGAGCCCCCCCCCCCCATGCAGAATGAGTTGGCCCTGCAGTCAAATGAGAAGCTGTTGCTGCAGTCGCACCGATGGAAGCAGATAATTGTCAGCGTTGATACAGTATTGTTAATAACTTGTGCGTGTGTGTGTGTGTGTGTGTGTGAGGACGGGATCACATCACACACCCCCCGCTCATCGCCTTCAGTAGGAAGGTGCTAAGAGCTCAGAGATGTTCTCACCTCCTCACAGGATGCGTCATGCATGACAAACAGCCGTCCGTGGCCTCCTGCCTGTGAGGAACACCGTCAGAGCGACTGCACCTTTGTGGGAGGAGCCAACGCACAGCGACCACCGCATTGGTTCTGGGAGTCCATTCACATCCACATATTGTCCCTCCACCTACGTACGCCAGGTTCCTTTGTGCAGCGGAGCGACGGAGCAGTGCATCATGGGACGGCTAAACCTCCTCGCCCCATGAAATTCAGGTTAGAAGCTCGTGGAGACAATCATCAAGCGGATGGACATGAAGCTCCCTGAACGATGTCATTTAAATACAGCTGAATGCATTCTGGGACCTGACACCCTCCAGAGTGATTTAAGGGAGAAATGATGCACCAACTATTACAATTCATTAACTGGCCTTATAAAGCAAAGAAATACGAAGCTCCGATTACAACAAAGACGAGAAGCGCTTCCATCCTCCACTCAGGTTCATTGTTACACAGAGCTATTCCTAATCCAGTAAAATGCACAGTTAATATTTGAAACACCTTTGTTTCATCACTTTTCTTCTTTTTTAAATTCATGTCCTCTTTAAAAGAAGTCAGCATCGAGACAAAAACCTCGAACTATGGGAAACCAGTAGATGTAGTAAACTGCAATTTAATCTCAGGATTATTGTGATACACTGAATAATGGCGGGGTATTAAAAATCATCACACAAATCCTGTCAGCACAATGTCACATTACCAGGTCTGCATCAGTAATCCCGTCCTAACGTCGGCATCACAGAAACCAATCGGCAGCTTCCTCTCTTCACCTCCTCCAAAGTAATCACGCCTTTAGCAAAAACAGAAAACATGGCCGGATCACACGTGCACAAAGATGAGGAATGTCGGCGGTGACTCACATCGCGCGTCGGTGTAGAGAAAAGTAACACGAGAGAACGAAGCTTCATGGATGTAATCCTTTTAATAAGTGAAATACTTCAACTTTAGGTAAAAGTGAGGTATGTTGTAATGCAGAATTATCTGCCTCATTCAAAGCATTTTTTTATATCTCTTGATAAACAAGGTACAGATTGCATCATTAACTCTCTTAGTTTTCAAGTCATATCGTCCAGGAGGTAAATGTTACAACATTGTGTTGTTTACGCACTAAATGATCCTCATGTTACACATTTAAAGCACCCAAAGTAAAAGTACTCATTTAGCAGAACGGTTGCCAGAATCCTATTATGTTACTGGGTTCTACATCTTCCGTCGAAAACTCAAGACACACCTCTTTAGACTCTACCTTGACTAAAACACTAGCAAACCGTAGCACTAACAAATTATAGCACTTAAATTGTACTTATAATGGCACTTTTCTAAAACATGTTTTGTAACTGCTTATTTGATGAAAAATGTACTTTCTTGTTACTTGTTTTCTGAGTTTGTATCTCTATGGTTGAAATGCACTTATTGTACGTCGCTTTGGATAAAAGCGTCAGCTAAATGACATGTAATGTAATGTTCTAATTATTGATTGTGTTGCAGTTAAATCTGGAGTACATTTCATTTACTTCTGGGTAGCTTACAGCAGTTTGAATAAGAGAGAAGGAGAGGGGTGGAGGGGGGTCTGTTCTGCTGAACCTGTCTCTCACTTGAAACCTTTAGTTTGTTGGATTCATACGAGAGCTTTTCAAAATACGTGCGGGACAATGTCAGCGCTGCATATCAAGTCTCTAAAACCAGAGGAGAGAGCAGAGATTAAATCAACCGAGTTCCCCTGACAGCTCTCTGCCTCTCTCACACACACACATACACACACACGCACACACACACACACACACACACACTCGTTCTCCACCTGGAGCGCCTCAATCTAATCTTCTCCAGGTCAGACGGATGTACACGCAGCTATGAGGAGCAGGGGAGCTGTGTGTGTGTGTGTTTGTGTGTGTGTGTCTTGTAGATGGGGATTTCTGCCATGTTAACCACCGCAACATGACGGATGGCAGGGCGTAGACACGGACATATACACCCGTTTTATGAAACCAATAACCTGCTCTGGGTTGTGCCGCGCGGAGAATCCATCAGAGCCGAGGCGGCGGCGTGGCGAAGCGCCGCTTTGTTCCACAAACCTTGGAGCGTGATGAGAAGTTGAGATAATACGCTGAAACAGTTTGGAGTTGGCACACTTTAAGTGAACTATGATTTCCATACAGCGCAGCCTGTTACTGTAATAATACCTGAGGGGGCCTTCTTTATTTGATGACGAGTGTGACAGTGATGTAGAGACCCACGCCTTCTGTCAGCAGCGCTACGGCACCCCCCCCCCCCCCCCCCCCCGGGTATTTATGCAGCACTCACCCAGCACATGGCCCGGTGGAGAGCTTCCTCACGTGTACGCGGCGATAAACGAGGCAGGATGAAGCGGTGGCGTCAAAAAAACGTGCCACCCGGTGACTAAAAGCATCTATTAAAAACACAGCTAGTGGGGATTTACGAGCGCCATCCGTGTGGCTGGAACGCCTCTCTGACCTGTAGGAGTGTGCGTAACGCTTCGTAATCACTGGAGAGCACGGATAACAGGAGACACCTACGCGGCGTCGTGTGGTTTTTGTCACAGAACAGATGTTTGCGTCACACCAGTAGCCCCAAATCAATCAATCAGGATGCATGCAGGAGATAATGTTATTTGTGTGTTCATTTTCAGCCCAGGTTAACAGGAGCTGGACTAAAAGGAGCTGACTCTCTACTTTATGGTGAGGGGTGAACCTGGAATCGCCCCCTTGTGAATATTCTGTCCCACCGTGTCCCAATAAAGTCTTATTGGGTTCTGTGTCAGTGGCGGAACACCCCAGTCATTGTTTTAGTCCCTTTTAAAAAAGGACAATAAGCTTTTACAAGGTGAGGCAGTTGGTTTTATATCACTGGTTGTCGTTTCATTTTTCCCTGATCTGAGTGGAGGCTGCTGGGGACATTTTCATGTGGATCATGTGACATTAAGCCCTCTCCATCTGGTCCTTACTCCGAAAATACCCACAACAAAGTAGACCTATTAACTGGTTTATTTCCATGGACAAAGGCCCCCGAGGCCCAACGGGACAAAAAAGTTAAAACAAAACCCAATCACAAAGGGAAGATAAATGCACCAAATCCCACAGAAAACTTGATTACAGGATGCAGATGGACCCCAAAGAGATCCAAAACGACTGAAAGTCGATACAAAACAACTACAAGGAGCAGAAAAATAACACAGAGAGATAAATAGATACAAAGCAATCACAATTAAACACTAAAATAATACAAAATGACTATAAAGGAAAATGACCAAAACTATTTTAATAGGTTTTTAGGCTCCTTGAGTTCAGGTTTCCTGTGCAGGAGAGGCGGGGGGAGGGGGGGGGGGGGGGGGGGAAACACTCAGAAACCCATTTAGCTCAATCATTTGTAATTGGATACTGAAACTTGTGCTTCTTGTTTTGCCCGGTGTTGAACCCGGGGGCCAAAAGGAACATTAACCACCGACATACCCGTCATACCGCGGGGCCCAAAGGACAAGTTGCCCTTTTAAGCTAACACGACCTTTGGCCTTTATCGCCAAATGAAGAACACATGACAGACAAAGGCAGCCCGAGCTTTCTGCACTGTCTCCAGTCTTTCCATTTCAGCCCCACGCTGCAGACACTAACCGGCTGGAGAGGTTTTCAGGGCGGATTATTCTGGTTCTGGATCCAGAGTTCCTCTCAGTCTGGTTGAATGAACTGTTTGACTCAACCAACAGTCATCTGGAAGCTAGCTGCATCGCCTCCTGAGTCTGATCTGCTGCTGCAACCCTCTGAGACGCAATTGCTTGAGTCAATTTTCAGATTTAATGGATTCGAAAATCCCTCTTTTTGCATGTGTACTAATTCCCACCATGCACAAGTCCTAAAACCCGTCAATGACTCCCTGAAATGAGGTCTGTGGTTCACATGAGATTTTAACACTTTGTTACAGAGGTAGTTCGGGACGTGACACATTTTGATCATAAACGAAACGTGGATGTTTCTTTCTCCAAACATCCAAAATCACTGGGACATGAGGTCGCTGGGAGGTTGAGTTGTAACGACGTGGTGGGACCTCGTGGCTGTTTGTCCTGGACACACTGTGATTGATGCTCTAACAGCTACGTGTAAAAGTCAAAGAAAATACATCTTGTTATTTGTATCTATCAATCACCCGTCGGAGCCAGCGTGATCACATTCAGATCTCCCCTTGTGTGCTTTTTTTACCTCTCACGCAGGGGGGCGAAAAGGTCTCTGATAAATGAATAAACAAACCAACAACTCCCACACACAAAGACGTCCCTCCCTAGGTTGATAAAAAATTTGCTTTGCAACAAGCACAAGCCTTTTTGAACCATGAATCGAAACGAGTCCGTCGATACAACTGCGCGTAAAGACGAGGCGCAGAACCGTGCACCAGCCTTAATTGTTGTTTTTATGGCTTAAGGACTCACTTTGCAAAACAAAATAAAAAGTACTTTAAATCTTAATGTATTAAAGCAGAACATCAAAACACAACCAACAGCTCTTCTTATTTTTCCCAGATCAGCATGTGGTGAAAATGAAGGTTTACCGATGCAGCCAAATAACGAGCTGTTTGATGACTGCGTGCCAAGTTACTGTTAGCGCATGAGATTAATTATCCCTTAAACACAAGCGGCTGTATTACTGTACAATTTTTCAAGTTCATTAGCAGCGACAAGTCCCCAGATCTCGCTGTGGTTGGCAGAGAATAGTAAATATACAGCAGTCAAGATCTCTTTCACACGCATTGATTGCTGGTCGATGTGCAGACTCAATAATAACTATTACTATTTATTTATATTATTTAACGTAATTTATATGTACTATAAACTATGATTAGATGCCTGAAATAAGGTTTGGCCTTTGTCTGTCTTTGGAGTCACAAATGATTGGTTTGCGATCTCTTGGACGGACAGCAGCTCGACTGGGAAGTTCACAAATGTGTGTAACCGCTTGAATTTGAAGCCAGGTGTTCCTAATAGCAGCAGCATGCACGCTCAGCGAAGCGTTCCAGGGTACGCAGAGCTTTAACAAGTTATGCTCCGTCCCCTTCATCCAGTAGTTTACCACAGTAATTAGAAGGGGAGGCAGGAGCACTGCATCTTCTTTAAATGTTGATCAGGTGGAGCAGCAGTTGAATCTGCATTACTCACTAGATCCGTACCAGCCGGTGTGAGTCAGGTATCACACTTCATCGGGGGGGGGGGGGGGGGGGCGCGGTTTAAAGGTCGCCGGTGTGGACCGTTGCACTCTTTACTTCCCAGGTGATTACGTGGTTTAAATCCCAAATGATTTGGTAGGATACCAGTGACGGAGCATTCGGGTTCAGGTAAGAATGCTGGATCGGACCAACTTGTTGGGAGTCGGTTGTCAGGGACAAGACAGCTGCAAATAATTACAAATTACGTTGGTTTGCTTAAAGGGCCACATCTCAAGCATCACTAAACTCTCTCAAGCAGTCGAGTTTAGAACACGTACCTGGAGTTTCATGTTTTTTGGACCGTCATGATAAGCCGGCAGGATATCATCTCATATATTTCCAAAGGCGCTAAACCACAAACACACACAAACACACCCGCTCACACATAAAAAGAGGGAGAGAGGGTGATCCGTTGGATCAAACGGACTCATTTGGCGGCGGTGAGAACGAGTCCTCTTATCTTGAAACAGCCATTTAGTGTTAATTAATCCGTTTGACTGAAACCTCCCCCTACAACACATTCTCTTTGGTTGTTAGGCTTTCATGCTTTGAGTGTGAACACTACCTCAGATAGCCAAGTTAATGAAAAATACCCAAATCTGATTAGGCCGGCACTGCCTCCTCCCTTTGTAGCTGTCTGGCACACGAGGGCTAGTTAACACGCCATTTTGCTCACAGGCTTAAACAAGCATCAATGACGAACAGATTTCTCTAACTATCCGTGTTGTCTTAAGCTCTGCCGCGCCGCTGTGCTCTAAGCGGAGAAGCTGTGAGGCCGTAAGATACTCCACAAACACAAAATCAATGAGCTTTGACAACGGGTGCAAGGCCAAGCCGCGATGGCGAGCTCCGGCCCCGCTGCTGTGGTCCCGATTCCTCGCTCAAAGCGCTGACTGCTATTCAAATAGGTTTCTTTTGGGTTTCTTTGAAGCCCAAATTGCTTACATTTGTTCCCCCAAACCTCCACGTGTCTCTTGTAACGTGGCTTTGTTTCTGTGATTGCCATTCTAGCCCTCAACAATCTTTCTGCTGCTGGGCTTTCCATGCTGTGATGGCTGACTGATAAGCGGTTGGAGGACTGTTGGACTCATGATAAAGCATTCTAAAAACCCAGAGAAACGACTTTGTTTTGGTATTTCAGAGGCTTTCAGAGTCCCACAGCTTGCACTCATCGAGCCGTGAATGAAACGTCTTTCATCAACAATGTCGAACAGTTTGATGCACAGTTTGTCCAGTGTCTTTTTCATGAAGGCTGCATTTGGTTGAGTGACTTCCTGGAAAACCTTTGTCATAACCTGTTTGGCTTAGTTTTTTCTTCTGTACCCACACGTGAAGCAGTGGCATCAATGTTTATCATTAGAAAGTAATGGAGAGCAAAATTTCATTTAATTTAAGCTAAAAAAAAAAATCTCCCTTGTCCTTTTCTCACGCAAAAAACACAACAGGTCAGATTCTCTCAGTCGGGAGTTAATGTGAGGTGACACAGTAATGATTTCTGAGCGTTCCCATGCTTCAGGAGTCTTGTTTTAGTTGACCCGAAGACTCACCGTCTGCAGCTCCGTTGGTCCGACCCCACACAAACAGTCTTGTTCTTTTGTGCCTCCCGCTACATAAACAGTGCTGCTGCACATTCACCGTCTGTGTGTACGCCAGACAAAGCTTTGTTGATGTTACACAGAGAGAAATTTGTCAATGAACTGCAAATACTGGAATGTCTCTAAAATGTAAAACTCCTGGTAAACATCTTAACCACAACTCTCCAAAAAATGCAGCACATGTGCTTATAGGTTAGAAAAGTAAGCAAGTAAGTGAGTTGTAAGATGTGGCTTCGTCTGGTCAAATAGGCCAGGGTTTACTCAGGCAGAAGCAGTTCTGACAACGTGTCCGGCACAAACATGTTCGTAGTTGTTCCAAATTGGTAGAAGGTGGAGATACAGAGATAACAGCGTAGATAACAGCATACCGGCCCAGTTTCTCCCAGAGAGCATTCATGGCATTCCTTTATGTTGATGGAATGCTGCACAAATAGTTAACAAAACAAGTAGTGAATGATTCAGCACAAGTCTGAACCTCAGACACTGCGAGGGGGGGGTCGAGCAAACGTGTCACAACGGTCCACGTTGGCAGGGATCGCTTGTTTCTCCTCTGATGGAAAGGAGAAGGTATCACTTGGTAATGGCTACCTGATTATTTAGTGGCAGGATCGGGAGGTTTTGTTTGGAGTCAGTATGTTGGTTGGATCTTTGGATTGCTGTTTTCATGTCACGAAATGCAATCATTTGAGAACACAAATTTACATTTTTTGTCGCTAGGAACCACTTGGTGGCTTGAAATAACCAATTCAAGCATAGCTCACTCATGAGTCGAGTTGGCTCTGGATGTCGCGAGGGACAAAGTGAATGCTGGTGGGTTTGTGGGGTCTCGGGTACCTGGGTAACACCTCGATGTTGTGCTCGGGTCTGTGGAGTATCTGGGGACCGGCTGGGATCCAGGACTGGTGTTTTTGACGTGCTTGAGTTTCCATTGGGACTAATTTCTTTAACACATAATGACAGCAGCACACAATCTGTCTGCACTGCCTCCGCACGCCTCCCAGAGGACAGCCAAATGTCATACTAACTGGTGGTGTCAAGGGGGAATTGATCTACTTCAGTGGTTCTTCCACTTTTTCCAGCCATGAAGCAAACCCGAGTACAATTATCTTCTCCCAAATGGGGCCCGGTTTAATTGAAGCATGACAGGTCGATGACCCATTTCAGGGTCCTGATCTGTAGTTTCAAAAACGCTGACAAGCAGGGTGTGTATGCAAAGCTTTAAATGTGGTCTCCCACTCTGGGAGCCAGTCTAGTGAAAACATTCCCTGGCCAATGTTGTGACCCAACAGAAACAAACCCGCATCCTATTTTAGGTCCCGAACCTTACAGAAATTGCAGCCCGTGTTTTGTCAAAGTCTGGTTTGAGAGCAAAAGTGGGTCATGGGAAGATTAAAACTGGCCTTCAAATTACTCTCCAGAAATTCCTGTCAGGACTCATTGGCTATGCGATGTTGCAAAAGCCCTGGGTTAGCAGTGTGAGGGAAGCTAAAGGTCTGTCGCACACCAAAGTAAGCACGGAGAAGAAAACCATCCATCTCGCTTCATCGCCCTCAAGGGGACGATGGTAAAGCCACCAGTTAAAGAAACAAACAAAAGAAACGTCAATTTATTGATAGAAACAGCAGATGGGAGTCTTCATTTACCCCATTTGTTCTATCAGCTCCTACTTAAATACAAAAAATCATCGCCAAACCAACACCTTTCCACCGTAGGTACAAGCTCCTTCTCACTTTAAACTAACGCGAATACCATCGTAGAAAACACTCCTTCAGATCATGTGGCTGATTGTTGATCCACGTAGAAAAAAGTATATGCATTTTAAATGAATGAAACTAACTTCTCTGTAGAATAATAAAGGGAAAGACTAAATCTGTCTGGACGACAACTATTTGTTGTTCTCCTGATTTACTGTTGAGGTGTATTGTAAAATGGATCACATGGTTTGTAATTCAATTAAAAAGTGGGCTCCATGATAAGACGTTTTGGCAAAGACTGCTGTAGGGTCTCTATGAGGCACATGGGTCTTTAAACTAACTCCCATGAAGCCATCCGCCTAAACGGAAGCCATGGGAGCATGAAAGGTCGGCTGAGGGAGGAAGTCAGGGTGGATGACTGGGTCAAACAAACACAGGGGTTCTTTTCCCAGTGAAACCAAGTCAACATGCAGTTAGTTCACTTTGCTTTTGTTACTTAGATTAGTACCAAAATAACAACAATTATGTAACAAACAACCATATTTCACAAAGAGTATTTATTATAACCACAAACACAAAGAAATGTAAGTAAACCTTAAATCCAAACAAGCTAATACTCGAAGTACAGTGTGATAAGACAGCAAACATGGAACGTGGTGGAAAAATAATTGTTATTGAACTAACAGGGAATGAGAAGGTGTTGTTATATTCTTTACATTCTGGGAATTGCATGTGCTTATTTTAATATGTTGCCCATAGCAATAACACATCTATGTAGGAAACACCAACTACAACACCAAGACAATTTAAATGCATCAGCTTTAGATCAAGTGTACTATAATAATGAGGATAATGAATATAAAACCTTCAGTGCTTGACTTCACACTGGCAGCATCCCTGTGCCACTGAGGAACGAGAGGTAAACCGTCTCATATCAACCAAACACAAATTAGCACGAGGGGAACTACGAGCAGACACAAATGAGAGCAATCAGCTGGTGTGATGTTTCAACCAGATTCCGTGCTCTCTGTGGCGTCTTAATGGAGTCTGAAAGTGCAACACAAAGCCGGCGGATTGGTGCAGCTTCCATCAGGAATAGAAAGATGGGGCTTAGGCCCGGTAGGGAGCAGCGAATGCGGCTCTTTCTGCATGTCCTCGAGGGCACAGAAATAATTCTTCATTCTCTGGTTGGTCGGGCCCACACGGCCTTTAATGCATCAGGGTGTCCGTGTGCATGTGCTTGTGTGCGTGTCCTCGCTGGAATGCTGTCGCAGGATTCAAAGGGGTGGGAAAGCACAGATACGGGCATCTGAATGTGGCACAGATGGAGCCTATTACCGACGTTCCTGACACTCCCAGTGCCTGCCTGCCTGCCAGCCTGTCTGCCAGCCTGCCTGCCTGCCTGCCTACCTGCCGACCTACCTGCCGACCTGCCTGCCTGCCTGCCGGCCTGCCTGCCTGCCTGCCTGCCGACGTGCCTGACTGCCAGCCTGCCTGCCGGCCGGCCTGCCGGCCTGCCTGCCTGCCTACCTGCCGACCTGCCTGCTTGCCTACCTGACTGCCAGCCTGCCTGCCTGCCTACCTGCCGACCTACCTGCCTGCCTGCCGGCCTGCCTGCCTGCCTGCCTGCCGGCCTGCCTGCTTGCCTACCTGCCTGCCAGCCTGCCCGCGGTAGCGAGTGAAGCCACATTGGAAGTGTCTTTAAACCTCTGGTCCTCTAGAAGTCCATGAGAGAATGAATTATTCCCTCAGTAAACATTGTAAACATGGATTCATAGTCTCAACCTCTAGTTTAGTCTTCATCAATGCAGCATGATGTTCATTTAGTAAATGATGGTCCTTTTACAGTCAGACCATAAACCTGGTGATGCTTGAGGGCGGGGGCAACACACTGATTGACAGGTCGCTAGCACAGTTCATAGGTTGCAAATAAAACCCGAGGCCTCTGGTCCACTAACCAGCGAGTCACCTTCTAATGTTCAGTCTATGATTGGATGGTTTCAGATGAATCATCAGGCCACATTCCACCAAGAGGATTTGTTTAAATGGTTCTCAGAGTCAATGACTGAATCACCCCTTTGTGCCCCTTATAACCTGCTCTGTTATTTCCTCCCTCCAGGACCATGTGGTTTGATTTGGACAGAGAAAGTGTAATTACATGATGACATTCTCCCTCCTGCTTGGATAAGAGGGGGGTTTATTCTAGGATAATAAACGCCTCCTCTCCTATCATATCTACTCTCTCCTTGACTCCATATTGCTCCTTATTTTGCCCAGTTCTCCTCTGCCTCCCTTTTGAGTTCTTTTACTCCTGCCCCTCCGTTCCCCCCCAGAGACCTTGGACAGGGATGCCGGGTCTATTTAAAAAGGAAGCCGAAAAGCTTCAATCTTGGTCTTTTACAGAGCGGCACCACATGAACACACACCAGGCGGCCAAACCAGGCTTTATATTGGCTTAAAATGTCCAGAGGAGGCCGGAGGGGGGGGGGGGATAAAAAGAGAACTGACATCACTCTTTGTGCTTTGTTAAACTTATATAGGGATGAATTGGTCTGAAAGGATTGACCCATTTCTGATCGTAATCGCTGTGTTTTTTGATAAGCACATCAGCATGTCCATAAAGAGCCATTAAGTTGAGAGGCACAGAAAAGAGGATCATGTGGAGAAAGGATGGAGGGAAAAATGGGCAAAGAGAACAAAAGAGTTACCAGAAGAGACGAAAAACCCATTTCCTTCAACTCAGTCTGACCCGGCTGAACCTCAAACCACGCGGCCACGTGGACACCATGTTGTGTGTGTCTGTGTGTGTGTATGTGTGTGTGTGTGTGTGTGTGTGGGGAGCCATTTCCACTTTTACCACGGGTCGTAGTGCACTGGCGTGAGTTTAATGAGTGTGCTTGTGTGTTGTGGATTGACGGTGCGCTTTAGTGCGGCTGTGTGTTCAAGGTGTGTGTGTTTGTGTGTGTAACTGGTTGTGATTAGATTAGATTTTAGATGAGCACGTCACACATTAGCGTGACCTCTCTTCTTCCACAGCCACAGAGGTGGTGCTTCTCTTCAGTGTCTCTGTGTGGGAATGTGACAATAAGTGAATAAATGCAGCTTCTGCATCAGTCTCTGACAAAGATTTCATTCCTTATTATGAGGTCTGTTTGAAATGAAAGAAAATCAAACACATCATACCGAATATATGACTGTAGTTGTATAAAAAATCTCCTAAAGGGGTAAGAACTGGATGTGCATAAAAGGTGTAAGAAATATGCAGCAATTGGCGAGAAAAGACACAGGTAGCAGAAGCCTTTTTCTGCCCTATGCTGTAACTGTGGAACAAACATAATTGCATATCATTTCACCAGGAGCTCCGTGGCCAGTGGATGAAGGGTAGAGTGACTTTCTTCAGTCTGCTAATGGTGCCATGAAACAACATAAAGAGTTTAACTGCTTTAAAAGCAGCGTGCTCCTTTAAAGCGATGTCGGTTCCAACTGTCACGTCACATCAGCCACGTCCTGATCGCATGCTGCGGTCAGGCTCCTTCCTGTGTGGAGCTCGCTTGTTCTCCCAAAATTGCACAAAGCTACGAAAGCACTCGTCGGTGTCGTGAATGGCTTTTTCTGATGGATTCCTGATGGATTTCTGCTGCACTGTGCACCTGGACCCGAGTTAACAGGTGTGAAAATGGGCAGATGCATTTGGGGCCTTCGAGATGATGTCACACATTCCGTCCTAAAGAGGATTTCTGTTTATTAGCTGCAAAGCAAAGAGGAATATTGAGTGTGATTGGGTTTGATCAATGGTGTCGGCCTGAATCCGTCCTCCTTAAAATTGGACTCCGGTTTCAGTCTCCTGAATCTGTTTACACATCTTCACACGGACTGTTGGGCTGAATGGAAAATCAAATTCTCCTTTTCTTCGTCACTAAACATAAACCCTCCTTCTTAATGGTACCCCCCCCCCCTTAGCAGACCGCCAATAGCTACAGATTTGAGAGCAGGAGAACCTTCACCAGGTGAGAGGTGTCTCACGTCTTGGTCGGGCCTATGGGATAACAGCAAGACTTTACGTGTGTCATGAAGACAACCCGATGATGCATCCTAAGCTCGTATCAGCAGGTCCCTTCTCCACGGAGTCCGATGATGATAAAGTGAGCTCCTCATGCTCGGGATGAAAAATAGCATCTGTTCTGATTACGGAGGTACGACAAACATCACTTCTGCAACTCAATGACATTTTTGGACACAAACTTCCTGGTCGAAAGTCCTGTGTTTGTCTCCCACATCGACACTCGCTTTGAGTTTCACTTGCGGTCTAGTGAGCGAACGCAACATTCAACGTGTCACAGAACCAAAGGGCACTTCCCATTTGCTGTGAAAAGAACAAAAAGGCTCCTGAAGGAACGACTCTGATTTGTGGTGAGACCTCGTCTTGTGGTTTCGGGGGACGTGACGGCCCGGGGAACATCTCCAGCGTCGCGGTGCTTTTTTTTTGACACGGGCGCAGTGGCAACACGGCTGAGGCACATCCCCCCCCTCTCTCAAAGGCACACCATCATCTAACCTCTGCTCAGCGCCTCCCTCCATCTGCCCCCGCCGGCGCTCCGCTGCGTTCGGAAGCCAGTCGGAGAGGTCGGGGCGGATCGAGCAGGCCGGCCCCCCCAGGGGTCTAAGAGCAGGCTGGTGAGATCGGTGGAGGTAAAACAGGGGAGAGCAGGCAGCCCGTCGGGGGGGGGAAGAACTCCTGAATCTTCAATGCGTCTCCGTTGGTGTTGGAGACGGTTTACAATGGAAATGGAACCTTTCCTTTCATTCTTCCTATCTGATAGGATCAATAACCAGCATCTTTAATATGAAAGAAATTGAATTGGGGCCAATTTATTGACATTTTAACGTAATTGGCATTAAAATATAATTTAAAAAACTACAAATGCCCGTCCATTATAACTATTCAGACTGCAAAACATGTATTGTATCCATGCCAGTAGGCCAGTATGTATCTTATCTAGGGACAGATTGGGAAGCTTCTTGCCCACAAACCTCCTTCTGATAGTGCGGGGCCCCGTTCCTCATACCGAGGGGGTGGAGTGGCAGCTATTTAATACTCCTGCCTTAAACCTAAACTGGATTATAACTCATTTGAAAGTCTGACTTTCAGTCTTTCACAACCAACCTTGAAAATAATCCTTCTCTTTGTAATAGTGTACAGGGCCCCAGGTCCTTATTCTGAATTTTTATGTGAATTTTCACAGTTCTTAACGAGTTTGGTCCTTAAAACGGACAAGGTAATTATAGTGGGTGACTTTAACATTCATGTGGATGTCGATAACGACAGCCTTGGTACTTCATTTCTCTCTTTGCTGGAATCAATTGGTTTCTGTCAGACTGTAAACAAACCAACTCATTGTTTTAACCACACCCTCGACTTGGTTCTTGTGTATGGTATTGTGATAGAACACTTAACAATCTTTCCACAGAACCCTCTCCTGTCCGACCATTGTCTGATAACCTTTGAATTTCTACTGCCAGAATCTCCTCCTCCTGCCAAGGGTTTCTACAGTCGATGTTTATCGGACACCGCTGTAGCCTCATTTAAAGAAACCATTCCCTCTGCTCTAAGTTCAGTGTCCTGTCTCAAGATATCAGAAGACTCCTGTGAAAACTTCAGTCCGTCACAAATCGACCATCTTGTCGATACTGCCACAGGCTCTTTGAGAATGGCACTGGACGGTATTGCTCCCCTCAAAAGAAGAATGGCAACAAGAAGGAAGTTCGCCCCCTGGTATAACTCTCAAACCCGGAACTTAAAGCGAACTGTGCGGAAACTTGAGCGGTTATGGCGTTCCACCAAATCAGAAGGATCTAGGCTAACTTGGCAAGACAGCGTTAAAACATATAAGAAGGCTCTCCGTAACGCAAGAGCATCCTATTACTCATCATTAATCGAGAAAAATAAAAACAACTCCAGGTTTCTCTTCAGCACTGTAGCCAGACTGACAGAGAGTCACAACGCTGTCGAGCCGTGTATTCCTGTGGACCTCAGTAGTAACGACTTTATGAACTTCTTCAATAATAAGATTCTGACTATCAAAGAGAAAATTGATGGTCTACTACCCCCAACCGGAGCCAACCCGTCCGCGGATGTAGGATCCTTGGATGCAGCCGTGGGCCCTGATACCTACTTGGATGGTTTCTCTTCCATCAACCTTGATCAACTGACTTCTACAATTTTGAAATCCAACTCTTTCACTTGTCTCCTGGATCCGATTCCAACTAAGCTGCTTAAGGAAGTTTTTCCGTTAATTAGCACATCCCTACTGGATATTATGAATCTGTCTTTGTTGACAGGACATGTACCACAGTCCTTCAAGGTAGCTGTAATTAAACCTCTTCTGAAGAAACCTACCCTAGCTCCAGAGGTGTTGGCTAACTACAGACCCATCTCTAATCTTCCCTTCCTCGCTAATATCCTGGAGAAATCTGTCGCGAATCAATTATGTGACTTTCTACAAAATAATGCTTTGTTCGAGGATTTCCAGTCAGGATTTCGAATGCATCACAGCACAGAAACGGCACTGGTGAAAATTACAAATGATCTTCTACTTGCATCGGACCAAGGACTTGTATCTTTTCTTGTATTGCTGGACCTCAGTGCTGCATTTGACACCATCGATCACCGTATCCTGCTGCAGAGACTGGAACACTTGATTGGCATCAAAGGAACTGCACTCAGCTGGTTTGAATCTTATTTATCGGATCGATCCCAGTCTGTGTTGGTGAACGGTGAATCATCGAGGACCACGAATGTTGGTCACGGAGTCCCACAAGGTTCTGTGCTTGGACCGATTCTATTTACCCTGTACATGCTTCCTTTGGGCGACGTTATCAGAAAACACCGCATAAACTTCCATTGTTATGCAGACGATACTCAACTGTATCTATCGATCAAGCCAGAAGACACCAACCAACTTGTTAGACTTCAGGACTGTCTTGGAGACATCAAAACTTGGATGACCTGCAACTTCCTGATGTTAAACTCGGAAAAAACGGAAGTTATCATGATAGGCCCAGAGCGCCTTCGAAGTCAGCTGTCACGTGATACAGTCTCTATGGATGGAATTGCTCTGGTATCCAACAGCACCGTCAGAAATCTTGGAGTTCTCTTCGACCAGGATATGTCCTTCAACTCTCATATAAAGAAGACTTCAAGGACTGCCTTTTTTCATCTACGGAATATATCGAAAATCAGGAACTTCCTGTCTCAAAGTGATTCAGAAAAACTAGTTCATGCATTTGTTACTTCTAGACTGGATTACTAATTCTTTGTTATCAGGCTGCTTGTTAGGGCTCGACCAGCCAGAGAGTCGCACACCTGACGCCGCTCTGCTCATCGCCACAGCTGCAGCTCGTCAGCTCATCCCACAGGGAGGTTAAGAATCAGATCTGCCAGTGGCTCGCCGTGAGTTCGTGCTCTGTGTTTCCCCAGAGAAGGTTGATTGTTCTTCCCCTGTGCTCCTCTTGGAGACCCTTCCAGAATTCCCTACGCAGAGTTTTGTTTTCCTGTGAGTATCGTGTGAGTTTTCCTTTTTGATTGGACTAAGAGCACCCACGGACTAGAGAGTTTTTGGAGTTGCTTTTTTTTTGTTTGTTCTCCCCCCCTGCCAATTAAGGAGGCAGTTCTCGTTTTTTTGGTTTGTTTCTCGTATTTGGTTGATTGTGAAATAAACTACGCCGTTTTCCGGCTGAACCTAAGCTGTGTCTGGTGTTGTGCACTTGGGGTCAGAGACAATCCATAACACAGCTCTTGTAAATCGCTTAAACCTCTCCAACTGATTCAGAATGCTGCAGCACGTGTATTAACAAGAACTAAGAAATGGGATCATATAACTCCTGTATTAACTTCTCTGCACTGGCTTCCTGTTAAATCAAGAATAGAATTTAAGGTACTTCTCCTCACCTACAAGGCACTTGCTGTTGAGGCACCGTCTTATCTTAAAGAGCTTGTTACACCGTATTGCCCTACAAGGCATCTACGCTCCGTAGATGCTGGGCTACTTGTGGTTCCTAGAGTTTTAAAAAGTAGGATGGGGGCCAGAGCCTTCAGTTATCAAGCTCCTCTTTTGTGGAACCAGCTTCCACTTTCAGTCCGGGGGGCAGACTCGGTCAGTTCATTTAAGATAAAGCTTAAAACGTTCCTCTTTGATATTGCTTATAGTTGGGGCTGGCTCAGGTTAGCCTGGACCAGCCCTTAGTTAAGCTGCTCTAGGCTTAGACTGCCGGGGGACTTCTTAGGACACACCGAGCCCCTCTCACACTCTCACTTTCTCCTTCCACAATCATCCATGTTTTATTGATGTACATCACTAATTAAGCTTCTTTCCGGGAGTTTTTTGTGCTTTCTCGCCTAGCAGGTCTCCGTGGATCATAGTTTCGTGCGGACCCCGGTTCTGGCTCATGGCTCTGCTGACACCTGCTGCTGCCATCATCATTACTTTAAATATGATTCATATTACTGTCATCAAAAACCAACATCTTTCTGCTCTCCCTCCCCACAGAAGCCTCTGTGGATGGTGGTTCTATCTGATGGAGGTTGTCCCTGCAGTGGTCCTGCCGTACACCTGTTCTGCTACTTGCAATTACTTGTATCATTTCAGTTAGAGGAATTGAGTGTATTGTACATCTTTTACATTGTTGATTCTGTACACATGACATCCATTGCAGTCTGTCCATCCCGGGAGAGGGATCCCTCCTCTAACGTTCTCCCTAAGGTTTCTTCCCTTTTTTCCCCATTGAAGGGTTTTTTCATATTTTGGGGAGTTTTTCCTGTGCCGATGTGAGGGTTTCGGGACAGAGGACAGTGTTGCGATGCACAGAACATCTGGGAAGCCGCTGCACGTTTGTAAACTTCTGTTGGTTTATTTGCCGCTTAATAAACTTCTGGATGTTCCATATTTCACTGCTTCAATTGATCAAACGTCTGATTATGATTGATAGATTTATACTGATTCGCCCACACACGGATTCACACACACATAATAAAACTCCTAGTTCTGTATGGACATCTACACATCCATATATACCCATACATATATTCTTAATAATTAATTGGTATCAATTAGACTCTTTGGGCTTGTTTTTATCTACTTATTCTATCCCATTGGATGATGATGAATTCCATGAAGCCTCCTGCCAGCAGGCACATTTAAAGAAATATAAGCTGATTGATTAGAGTGATGAGGCGCTTAAAATGAACCTATACATTTAACCAACACAACATTGCGCAATACTTGTGTGCGATATTAAGTCGGGCTTGTAGACCTCGCAGGGGGGCAGTGTCTGTTTTTGACATTATTATTTGATTCAATTCATTTTACTTTCTATAGCAAAAAAATATGCACCAGAGGGCTTTACATCCTCTGTCCCAAACGCATGGGAAACACTCTAAAATCAATGCGGAGAATAAATGGAAGAAACCTTTAGAGAGACAAAGGAGGATCCTCCCCCGGGATGGACACACTGCGATGGACGGACTGAATGAACAACGTTAAGGATGTACAATAGGTTCAATTGATCTGACAGAAATTATTAAAATACACATATTATCTCTTTATATGCGTTCATCATCATCTCCTGCTCGTCAGCGGAGAAAAAAAATGGCTCTTCCGTTAAGTCTATTTGCCGTCAAAAAAGACGAGTTTCAGTGATCGACTCTTCCGCCTTCTGACGTGTGACGATTATCTTGATGACGGACATCGAGATGGTTTGAGCGCGGATCAGCCCTCGAGGAACCGAGACAGCCTGATGCCAACCATCTCGTTCATTTGAGCTGGATCATGGGACATTTGATCGACTTAGTTGAACCACGTACGAGGAACAGGGCCCTGGTTGAGATGCTCTGCACACGTGTGTACGTCTGTGTGTGTGCGACCAGCATGCAACAGCACCAGGCTGAGAAAGGTAAAATAAATGTTATTTTCAATCAGTCCACCTCAGCAGGCAGCAGTCAAACATACAGGGGGGAGACCCCTGATGCGTTAAAGGACATTTTCAACGTGTGTGTGTGTGTGAAATGGAAGCAGCAGACCATCAGCCAGGTGTCTTGTAGGACGGGTGTGAGGACGGTAGAGACGGATGTTGAAGCACTGCAGCAGAGCGATCGTTGAAAATGGAAAGTTGACTTACCGCGGAAAGAAGAACGAATAAAAGCTGCTGTTAGCAAACACAAACACGCTGAGCAGGCTGTGCAGCCGGTTTGTTAAACTGGTTACAGAGAGAATGAAAGAGAAGCTCTTGCCTACAGATTGCTATGAACCACTTCGTCACCATGGCGATGGCGATGGACACGGAAGACAATGAAGGAACCGGTCTTTATTTGCATTCAAAAGCAAAAGCAGCACGAGTAGGATTCTAAGTGCTAACGCTAGTGACATGCTAACCTACGCCTGCTAACGTTAGCTCGGGTTTCTTTAAACCTCTCCACTTTCACTGGAACACGACGTTTGGCTGCGACAAACTCCAGATTCCCAAAATATGCCGTCGCTGAGACCCCGTTGACCCCGTGGACCCTGTGGACCCCGTGGACCCTGTGGACCCTGTGGACCCCGTGGACCCCGTGGACCCTGTGGACCCCCTGGACCCTGTGGACCCCGTGGACCCTGTGGACCCTGTGGACCCTGTGGACCCCGTGGACCCTGTGGGCCGACTGGTCGGAGCCCGTCGATGCTCATGTGGCCTCTGTGTGAATATAATGAGAAGTGGTTACAGCGAGAACTTCCAACGAAGGATCATATGTCCCTCTGACAGCCATCAGCACTCAGAGACCATGGTGTGTCCTTCTAAGATGATTAAAGCATGCGCTCACCCCTCAAACTGTCACTCAAAGTGTAGAAGCTCTTTCATTATCTCAACGTACCGTATTATTGCATTTGATCTTTTTTTTTATTTTCCTTTTCCAATGCTTTCAGTCCCTTCCCACTTCCTCCCTCCTCCTCCACAGCATCTTGTAGTGATCCGTAAAATAAACGTTAGACATCCGCACGGTTGTTTCCTCTTGCTCTGAGTATCTTTTCTTTCAGATTGCTGGTATAAATTGTCTTTTTTTAATCACATCTATTGTCACCTTTAGACTGGAGATGAGAGATGAAGATTGGCAGCAACAAACACGCTGGAGGAGAAAACAGGTCCGTCTTTAGATTCCAATGCAAGCAGCGTATTTTTAGAAGGAACGTGAAGCAAACGTATGCATCAGAGACGTATAAATACATCTACTGACGGCTGGTCGAAATGAACTTCTTGTTTGGGAAAATCTTCACTCACCGCTAATCAGACGTGATGAAAATACAGGAAGGAGAAACCAGAAGGAAGCAAAAAAAAAACACTAACAAGAAGGTTTTGAGACTTTCATTGAACATGATTATGTGAAATCGCCAAGGTTTATAGATTATGCCTTTTAGGAATTGTTTATACCATAAGGAGGGGGGGTTAATACAAAAAACTCATTTCTATATTTACAGAGGCTTCGGGAATGAATAACGGAGAAATATGTCAGCGATTTACACAACAAGCAGATTTAAGCAGCAGCGCATGAACGAGCGACTCCATCACATCGTCTCCACCGGAGGTAGCGGCTGTGAGTCTGGAGACACACTGTTGTTCTGTTTCACAGGACGCCCACACATGCAGAGGTTGAACTGGAGCTCGGTGAAGCAGAAACAGCGCGTGTTCATGTAAACATTTTATTGCATACATTATGTGTCTATATGAGCGAACCAGAGGGGTCGAAAACCGGCCAAAAATACCACAATGTACTTGTTTGCATGTGTGTAATGAATTGAATCTAATTCAAGGACTGGGTGTGAATTATAAGATGAATTCTATAGACTTTCAAACAAAACAATTCTAATGTAACACACTTGGATATTTCTTTAGCACTGACTAAATAACCGCCTGCCTAAACCTGACTAATTTGTTTCCTGTGCAGACTGAAGTTTATTTTTGAAAAGTGTGTGGATTTAAGGAGAAACTCGACACGTTTCTTAGTGCAGCAGAAAGAGGAGCCTACGTTGGTGAATTATCACCCTGCGATGTGGGGGGAGATGGCTGTGAAAGCGAGCAAACATGGCGCCTCTGTTCTTGTTCACCTTCGTGCCCATCCGGCGTCGCCGCGTCGGCTCCCCGTGGAGATGTGATGCACCCTAACGAGGGAGCAACAACATGCCTGTGCATTTCGGGAAACTCTACGCACAGCCCTGGAGGATTAGGGAGTTTTTCTCTTCTCATAAAGCGAGAGCCGTCTGGGCGTTTTAATCAACTCCCGTCCCTCACACACTGTTCTCTCCGTTCTAACTCCAGACGCGCCGCCGCGAACCGCGCTTGTTGCCCACGACCCCGTAGCAAACAACGTCCCGCGTGGCCGCAGTCGTTAGGAGACGGACGCGGGGTGAGGGCGCTTTGTTCATGCAACACGAGCTCCTGAAGACGACAAGAGGCGGGGGAAGGAAGAGAGGGGGACAATCCTTCGGCCCCGTGACCATGATGATGACGATCTGGACCCGTTAGCTGTAAAAAACCCTCAACCCGGGTTGTGACAAAGCCAATCTGTGAGCACCACCTGCGGAGGCTTTTCATCACGTCACGTTTTACTGACCTGCATCCAAAGCCGGTGCTCCCGGGTCTATAGCCGGACTGCATTCATCATTAATGGAGGGAGAAGACTCAAAGGTCACCGGAAGCTAAGAGCTTAGCAGGCTCGGTGGAACACAGCAATCTATCGTAGCCTTCATTACTGCAGTCAACACAGGGATCAATAGGGGCCATCGGGCCCGTCTATCCGTGGATGAGCCTGAGATTACAAAGACAAACCCAGCATTCGCTGCGGCTGGATGCCGTCGCCCCAGTGCATGCTGGTCATTCGCTACAGCAGCTGTTTGACTCCAAAGGCTGAGTCACTTGAGTCAGAGAACGGGAGGACTTCTTTGTCTGTAACGTTCTAATGTACGATGAGTATATGTTGTATAGCAGCCATTGTGACACCTGCAATGGAAATAAAGTATCTCCTTGTTTCCCTCATGTCTTTTGTCATTTTGGATTCAAGGAATTGATGCAAGTGAAAAGAAATCAAGGAAGCGCTCACATGACAAGTTGTTCCTATTATTTTGTCCACACAGCTTGTGCACCGTGTGTGTGCAGTGTGCAGTGTGTGTGTGCAGTGTGTGTGTGCGCAGTGTGTGTGTACAATGTGTGTGTGCAGTGTGTGTGTACAATGTGTGTGTGCAGTGTGTGTGTGCGCAGTGTGTGTGTGCAATGTGTGTGTGCATTGTGTGTGTGTGTGTGTGTGCAGTGTGTGTGTGCAATGTGTGTATGCAGTGTGTGTGTGTGTGTGTGTGTGCAGTGTGTGTGTGTGTGTGTGTGTGTGTGTGTGTGTGTGTGCAGTGTGTGTGTGCAATGTATGTATGCAGTGTGTGTGTGTGTGTGTGTGTGTGCAGTGTGTGTGTGTGTGTGTGTGTGTGTGCAGTGTGTGTGTGCAATGTGTGTGTGCAGTGTGTGTGTGTGTGCAGTGTGTGTGCAATGTGTGTGTGCAATGTGTGTGTGCAGTGTGTGTGTGCAGTGGAACAAACGAGGCCTGTAGTGTGCGCACTGTGTTACACGCTGCTGGTAATAAACACCACAATCTGTATCGTAGTTATTTCTGTCCAGAGCCGGAGTTCTGAAGTGTGTGTGTGTGTGTGTGTGTGTGTGTGCGTGCGTGTGTGTGTGTGTGTGGAGTTCCGTGAGGCTGGTAATAAATAGAGTGAGGAGATAAGACAACTACCCTTCCTTGGCTCCTCCTCTGCCTCCTCCAGTGATGGAGATGCAGCGCGCAGCGAGGTGAAGTGATTCGCTTTTATTATTTTCTCCAGACTCGGGGCTTGCGGTTGATTAAATTAAAGCCTGTAGCGGCTTGTCTGAACACACGAGGGGTCAAAACCAAACAGAGGAGAGGATGTCTCCGGGGGGGATTGGAGGCACGACAAACGCAATATGATGCAATGATAGAATACGGCCGGATGCAGGATTGTCTCTGAGATGAGGATTCGGGAGATGAATTAACTGGATATGCTTTTAGAAGGAAACGACGAGGAGCGCTTTAACGTAAAAAACAAGGGTCACATGTTCAACGCCGATGCTTTGTGGGAATCTTTTTGGCTACACGTGGCCTGCTGAATTTGCAACAGCATTTAGTTTACTGCCGTTGTGTTTCTGTGGAGATGTGGGACAATTGATCCAAATGTCAAAAAGCCAAAAAGGAAAAAGAGTTTTGTGTGACTAAATGTCAGTGAATCTTGAGAAAAGCTTGTGGATGCGGTCGTGTCTCTCAGTAATAAAATAATGGAATTTTTGGGACACTTCTCCAAACAGGTCTGGTTCACTCTCTTGAGAGTTGAGATCAGACCTTTTTACCTCATCAGGCCGTATGAATACGAGGTCGATGGACTCATTGGGAGGTCACCCATTGGTTTGTGGAGTCCAGCGTTTAGGCCTTCACAAGTTAGGAGTGACGAAGACACGCCGTGTAAAGCTATGGTACCGGTTGGGCTGCTGTCAATCACGGCAGGCCCCGCCTTAAGGCCTGTCCTGCTTTATCATTGACTAAATGAACATCATGCTGTGTCGAATACTTGAAACTAGAGACCGAGACCATGAACTCATGTTTACAATGTTTACTGAGGGAATAAATCAAGATGAAGTAGAGTCATTTTCACAAACAACTGCATTTTAACACCATGATGCGTGTGGAATTGCTCTTTCGTGGGTTTGGCCCCTAGTGGCCGTCTGATGAACTACACCGTTGGCCGCTGGGCTTCAAACGAATATCTCTGAAATGGACGTTTTGACCTTTGAACTATTATGTCATTGATGCCATATACCATTAGCACATGGCTTTTTGGGGAAACGATGCCCCTGCTGCTTGCAGTGCACGTGACACGCGAGAAGACGGGAGACAAACAGAGGAGACAGAGACAGGGGATTAGAGACCAGAGTCGGGACGACTGTTTTTTTTGTTACCATAAAGGGAAATTCCTTAGTTTTCTACCACTGAGCGGAAATGACTCACCCTCTGAACTAGGCCATGTGATTTCCAAAGAAGCCCACCCTCCATCTGCCTGTTGGAGTCTGTGTTAGTGTGTGTGTGTGTGTGTGTGTGTGTGTGTGTGCGTGCTCTTTTACTTTGTTATGAGCTGGTTTTGGTTCACTTCCAGCTACCTCAGAGTACCGCTGCTCACATACCATGGCTGTGACATGCCAAGCCAGAACACACACACACACACACATTTTATCCCCCAGTCTGAGTAGATCTTTTATTTGATAGTCTAGAAACAGGCGGATGTGAGGGGAGTGGCCTAGAATTAAACTGAAATAGAGCTTTTTTTCCTCTCTTTTTATCTCCTTTGCTCGTGAGCATTAATGCCTCATGCAGGCAGTACAAGGAGTGTGTGTGTTTGTGTTTCTGTGTGTGTGTGTGTGTGTGTTTTTCTGTGTGTGTGTATGTTCATCAAAACAAGACGAAAATAATCTTAAAAAATACAAGCATCAGCCTTCCTTTGCTCTTCAGTCTCTTTGCTCTCCCCAGGTGAAGGTGAGATACAGAATGACACTCTGTTTACACAGATTGTAACGAGGCAGCAGAATAAATGACGTATGCCATTTGTTAACAGGCTGCGGAGGTGACAGCCAGGTGTTGGAGGGACTCTGCCCCCCACCCCCCCCCACCCCGCTGGGCTCTCGCTTGCAACCAGGGTTTTAAAAATGTCCCACTTTCTGCATCCTGCAGATCAATTTCCATCTCAGCAATCAATTTCTGCTTCCACAGATGGATGGAGGCTGGGAGAAAAAATAAGAGAAAGGGGGGGGGGCAGTGGATGCTGTTGGTTTCGTGGATATCTGCGATGAGGAAGTCACTGAGCAGGAAACTACAGCGAGGCTTTAAACCCAACTTACTCAGAAACAAGAGAACTTTAATTCAGCTGCGTTTGAGCGATCAAATCGTTTTTCTCTCGCCGCAGGAATTCATCGTTTTTAAAGAAACGGGGGCAAAACAACTCGTTACACAACGGCAAAAGCTAAAAGCTCACCTTATACACGAGTGCCACACGTTCCTGAGGTTTGGACCAATGAGCCGGTAGCAGCCCACCTGGAGTCAGCCATAACGACCTCGGGTAGGACGCGACTGTGAGAGGCTGCGACGCGTCTGATTGGTCCTCCAGCGGCTTTACCAATGGCGTGCGCTGATTACCCCCCTCGTGGACGCAGAGGCCTCGGAGGCCTGAACCCTGGAGGCTCACTGAGGTTCTTGGCAGGGCGACCCAGGCTGCAGATGTACAAGTGACATCATTTATTTATTTATATGCAGCGCTGCTGCGGGAAGCGTTTCGGAAAGACGTTCCGTCTCGTCCGTGACGCGGAGGAATGTCCTCGTGTGGTGATGGGAAGTTTCTGAAAGGATTCAGCAGAAGCGGTTTTAGTCGTTTTCATGTGACCTCCAATCTCGATGATATCGGTAATATTCATGAACGGTCCTCCGCTGCATGCCTTTACTTAACTTTGTGTTTAGTTTCCTTGTTTAAGTCGCAGTGCAGTCGAGCGACGTGGCGAACATGAGATCACGTATTATCACAGTCACACACACAAAATAAAAATAAAACCCACTTCTGGCAGTCGGGGACACATTTTTTGGAGTTTCAGCAATAAAAGCTAACTATATGTTTAAGTTTAAGCCTGTGAGAGGAGGTCTGCAAAGTGACCTTGCCCTGCCTCTGGGTAGCTCCCAGCTCCACGAATAGATTTAAAGGCTTTCATTAAAGCAGCTAGCGGTTATGCAGGGCAGCGGCTGTTGGCTGGCCAGCTGTGTGCGTGTGTGCGTGTGTGTGTGTGTCTGAGGCTCGGCCCTAGATTACTTCCAGAAGTTGAGTTCCACAAGCTGCTGTTTCATTACAGCTACAAAGCGACCGCACGGCTACACAGAGTGCAGAGTTGCAAAAACTTTTTTTTTTTTTTTTTTGTCCGCTCCTCGCTGGCTTCCTCCTCCTTTTCTCTTTCTTTCACGGTCACAGTTGCAAAGGGAAAAAAAAAACATCTGTGGAAATGTAGTTCTCTCCATTTTGTGATTTCGGGGGGGAGAAACTCATCTCCTTTCAAACACTTTGACTGGAAACAAGCAGAAAATGGCAGCTCTGAGCTTCCTTGCCGCGTGTTTCTTTCAGGGTCTTTGCATCACGTCGCATGTGCTGCATGGAGCTCATGAACTCCTCCTGGGCCCACCGCAGAGCTGCAGAAGTTGGGTGTGAAGTTATAAAGTAAAAGAGCATCTCTGCATTTTGGTTATTTCATATCTGACGACCAATGGAGGGACATAATGATACCTGATTGGTAATAAGTAAGAAGCAGGCCTTTGAACAAGTTAATGACAGCCTGTGTGAGGTGTAGGTATCGAGAGAAGCACCTGAACAAAGAGGGATGATCACTAAGTGATTGAAGCAGCGTCTTTGTGGGAAATGAATCATGTGTCGTTCAGTTCTTTCACCTTTGCCTTTGAAGAGTCGAATCACACAACAAGAGTACTTCTGATTGAATGAAAGGGGCACAAAGGGTTGGATTGGATGTAGATATGTTATAAGTGTCGTGCATTTTACTTGTATCATGAACACTGACTTTATTTCAATTAAAATTAATTTAATTCGTTTAACAAATTGAATCCAGGTTGAAAAACACATTTGAAAAAGTGTTATTGTACATTGATTATTTATTTATTTATGCTGAAATTATTACATGAAATTAAAGCAATGAGCTGTGGTTTTTGAAGGTTATTGTACAAATCTAATTACTGTGTATCATTCAAACAGCATAACTAGACGGCAGTGTTCATCTGCGCACTCCTTTCGATGGACTTTAAGAAATTGAGATCATTCTCCTTTTTTCAAGTGTTTGTGTTCAGGAGTTGTGGCTTGAATGTTTGTCGAGTAAACGCACAAAGCAAAACGGTTAAACACTCAGACGAGATGAGTTTTATGGATCTCTGCGGCGTCCTAAACACCCACATCATCTAATCAGGGACTGCTCAGGTGTACACGAATGGCACAAACATCTCGTATTCATCTAGTTACCTCTAATTACTGCGCTTTTACAAGCGGAGAAGAGGCCAGCCATGGTTCATAACAACAGCCCATCTGAGGGAGTGTGTGTGTGTCTGTAAGGCCTGACATTGATTCTCCACACTTCAGACTTCCAGATGTGGCTGATTGAAACCAGCACCTGGCCGTTTCTTCAATAAACACACAAATACACACAACATGTTATGAGGGAGCACACTTGAATTCATTGCAACCTCTTCCTGTGTGTGTGTGTGTGTGCGTGTGTGTGAGTGATATTAATCCACTGCCTGACTCCCTTCAGTTGATCCCACTCATGCGTCGCTAAAGGGAAGCATTAGGCGCTCAGGTAAATTGAATCGCGGATTAGATGAGTAGAGGAGAGGAAGGAGGAGAGGGAGGAGGGAGGGAGGGAGGAAGGAAGGAAGGAGAGAGAGGAGGAAGCAGAGATGATTTCGGCGATCAGAGAGGAAACAGAGATCAAAGGCGTCTCATTTCGTTCTGAACTCGATTCTTTAAGGACGTTGTCCAGGCAACTTACACATAACTCCAGATCAGATGTTAATACCCACCTGTATCTGACTCGCCCCCCCGGCTCTGAATCCAAATACACACATAAAACTCAATGTTAGCGTCAACATTTCTTTCTTCGTGAGACGGTAGGAAAGTTCACTATTACACTACTATTACACATTTACTAACCCAAGGGAACAGCAGTGGAACATCAGCGCCTCACTAACGTGTTCCAGTTAGCGAGCTCCAGGGAATAAATTCCATCAAACCCAAAGGAATCAAACATGTCTTTCGGACGGCAGGACCGGACAAAGGGGAGAGACGTTTATTTAGGAATTATCTGCATCACATGCACCTCTTCCAAAAACTCTTCCTTCTGTTCTGAGGCGTGTTGGACGGTTCCGTTTGGCTTTTATGAAGACAAACAGGTTTCCAGGACGAGAGACGTCTCCACTTTGGACGAATACTAATCCCAGAGAATCTTTCCCCTCTGAGAGTTCAAACGGGAGTTGGAGATCCTGCAGGTCTTCCTTCATTCTCAGCTTGGACGTGTATCTCCACATTACAGAATGGACATGGAACTATCATCACTAAAGCTCCATGTAAGCAGAGGACCTGTCGGTGCCTCGATTGATGGACCGCGATGAGAACACTGATGCGTTTACTTGGATAAATAACCTCCAGAGGAGGAACCAACCAATCGGATGCCCAAATGGAGTCAACCATCAAACCTGAGCTCGTCTTCATGGCGTTTCAGGGACTTTTAGCTTTAAGACGAATGCTGTGATTTTATTTTTTTCTCTTAAAGGGGGGTACGGAACAAATCCTGTAAAGGACCAATGGAGACAATGGAAGAGATCCAAATAGAACTTCAATGCGAGAGGAACTCATTAGGGGCTGGATGATGACAGGCAACAACACCACAGCTGTCATCCCCCCCCCCCACCCCCACCCCCCATCAGCCATTCATCGCATTTGTACAACTCACATACATCATTAACGAGACCTGTGAAGTCTTCACGGACTCTCTGTGTGTGCAAACCTCACCTCTTTATTGTGTGAATATATGAAGCTAAATTGGTTGAAACTGTCACGCTAAATTCCCCGAGGGTTCAATTCTGAGCCATTTACACTGAATCTGTGTGTGATGACGGGAAAAGAAATGAACGGATTCAAATTGCAAGGTTGATCTAAATGGCGTGTTACCTTCAGCCGTGCAAGATCCAGGCGCGATGACGTGCACGCCTCATAGTTACCAGACGGATGGACAGTCTGCTGATTGTCTTAATGAGGATCCTACCCATCAACAGCTGACCGTTTTGATGAATTTCACTAATGGTGTGAAATCCAAGCAAATTGACAATGCGTGAATGCAGATAGACAAAGTAAGGAAACACTATATCCAATTTTTTTTCTTCTAGTAAACCTGCCTCAAATGTGTTGTTTCCCGTTTCCAGAAGTCTATTTAAAAAAAAAAAAAAACCTTTGCAGGTAACGAGCAAACTCAATTGACACATGTTGGAGGCTTTCGCAGGAAAACTGAATGAGGAATAATTTACAAAGCGGTGCATGACAAAAACATCGATGGGGCTATTTTTGCCGTCTGTTGACACTTTTTTTTTGTTGTTGTGAACAGCCGTGCACCGAAAAAACAACGAGCTGCTACCGCGACTATTCTGCAGAAGCTTTCATTTGCATGTGAAACTCCGACGAAACCGACGGTAACAACCATCCAACGTAGATGCACAAAACAGTTCTTCTGTTTAGTCATTAACGACGGGTGCAGGAGGAGATGAGCCTCTCTGCCTCCAAACCCCAGCCTGATGTGTGGAGAACATCATCATTGCACTTTGTCTGCCATTGTTTTCGGATGTGATCAATCAATTGATACTATCTTAAATGCATTCTGTGTTTGATTCACCCGTGTGATGAGGTAGGAACCTCGAGCAGAGCCCTCCCCTCTGCAGGTAGATACCTCATTATCGCCAGAAAACAACCCCAGTGTAGGAATAAAGCCCATTAACACCAGTTCAAATGTGGCCAGGAATCTCATTACATGGGAAGGAAGCTCATCTCCAGCAGAAACACGATCACTGTGGGTAGAAATCCCCTCGCAGCATCCAGCCTCATCAGCCTGAACTCAGACTCCATCTCAGGTAATTGCTTTGTCATTTCTCTTCAATTGGCTTGCCTCGCAATCACAGGGTTACATTCTTAAAACATGTCAGGTTGTCCTCCTGCTACCTACACATGACTTCATCTTGTGTTTTCGCCTTTCACAATGTGCGTTTCGGTTTAGAAAAGATGATTATACATTACAATTATTCACACTGTATTCCCTTCCTGTTTTAAACATCAACTCCACTCGGTACCTCGGGGGGGTCCGTAAAGCAGAAAGACACCGTCGACAAGGTTTAATGGAAAAGCAATGATAGCTGGTGAATGAACACCGTGTCACCTTGGTCCACATGAGACAAATAAGGTTTGGTGGTAATGTGGACAGAATGCTGACAAAAAGGCTGCAAAGTGCAAGAGTGGCATTGTTTATTACACCAACAGCTGTACAGATGTGGACTGCCAAGAGTAGATCTGAGGACGTCTTACTGACATCCACAGATCTAATCTGGATGCTGCTTATGCATCACGAGTTGTTGCTTTTTTTTTCTTCTTTGAGATTTGATAAGTCGCTACGAAACTCACCGACACACACACACACACACACACACACAGACACACACACGGAGCAACAATCCATCACCATGATCAAGCAGGGAGCGGATGGGAGCCGGCCGGTCGTACATCAACCTCTCGGAGCTCGTTAAAGACAAACAGAGACACACACAAAGCGGAGCGCCGTGATGTCCGCCGCTCCGGGACGACGGAGGGAGACACACTCGGGGTCTTCCAGAGCCGCGGCGTAGATGGTCAGATTAGGAGGTACGCGAGGGAAGACTTGTCGGGCGTGATACGCGCTATCGTAGGAGGACACGTCTTGAACCCAAGGGAGGCACAACGAAGCGGATAAAGGGACGGCGAGGAGCGGACGGGACAGAGCGCGGGACCAGGGGACTCTTTTGATCCGCGGCCTGTTGACGTGTGAACTTTAGTGCGTCAGTGCGCGGTTTGACTTCCATTTCCAGAAGGAAACGCTGAGGCAGCACAGCGTTGAGTGTTGGTCAGAACACTGGAACAGAATGTTGTAATTTGATGACTTGAAACAGAGGAGGTAAAGAAGCCTCATTCTGAGAGGAGAACAGCGTCCCAGCCTGCAGCAAGAATTTATAGAATTATACAATAAAGCTTTGACACTGATTGTAACCAAGGCAATTATATGAATTCTCCAATATTGATATTACTGTGTGGCGATACTAAAATGCACGTAGTGAATGAGTATAAATCACTATTTGCTCTTTGTAGTGTCAGTCATCTTTTTCCTTGTGCACATTAAAAAGGCACCGTGTTGGGATGAGCGTTTAGCAGATTTCTACGTTCATTTGTTGGAGGGTTAATGGAGACCCGGCATTGATCCCAAAGAAATCCAGTCTGGGTTAATTGGTTACTCTGTGATTAGGAGGTTTTTACATATTACATCCCATTATATGGCAACCCCTCTCACAGTGAAACCAGTCTAAATGTCAGGAGTAAAATATCCGGGGTTCAGCTGCCATCGTGGAACCTTCTGGACACGCGTGTCCGAGCGCGGGAACCTTTCATTAGAATTCACGGAGCGTTCTCCAATCCTGCGTCGGTGGAGTCGTTTCATAATTCGGCCTAAACGAGTTATCGATTCGTCCTCGGATCGAGTGAAGCGTCGCGCCGTCCTCCAGATGATTCCCTCAGAGCGGCCCGCCATCGACGCCACGAGCCAAAGCATTCAGCTCCGTAATTACAACTGAGCCACAACCGGCCCAACACAGGACGAGGAAGGGGGGGGGGGGGTGGATTACATGAGTGAGAGGCTCCCAGGGCCCGGGGGGGGGGGGGGGGGGGGGGGGGGGGTTGTTGTGGTTACGACGGTGTACTTTACATCTGTTTTTCAGAGAGACGCAGTAACTGTTCCTCGTTACGTTCAGTTCGGCTCATCGTGGTCCTCTGCTCTCCCCCCCCATGAAAGAAAGGAGAGGGAGAAACGTTAATCACTTTCTTATTGTTTGTAGCCTGTGGCAAAGATTTCCACTGGGCTCTACACGCCACACGTGTGTGTGTGTGTGTGTGTGTGTGTGTGTGTGTGTGTGTGTATAGTACTGGATGCTGTCTTTTTTTCGTTAACACACTTGTTGGGTTTCAGACGTGTCTCCCCTTAAAAAGGGGGCACCGGCCCACCGAGGTTGATCTTTACAAGCAGCTGTTTTGGTTCCTCATAAATATTTTGATGGCCTTGTTAGACGAGTTTAACTCCACGTTGAGGCACTTCCTGTGGACCTTGTGGACAGAAGCAGAGATTCCCTCTGGAAAACCTCTGGTTTCCATGCAGCAGGTCTGACAGGAACCTCTGGATCTGGTTCTGGTCCCGCATAGGGCCTACACACCTGCATTCCAGAACCCTGACCAGACAGGTGACTCCTCACAGAGGGTCATAACTCTGCATGGGTTCCTCTCATATCTCAGTTCAGTTTTGTTGCTTTTCATTGATTTCATTGATCAGCGTGGCGTCAGGTGGGGTCCATGAGTGACGGGACCCCCCCTCCCCCCCCGCCCCCTGGGACCCCCAGGGAAGCAGCCGTGTGGTCGAAGACTCAAATGAACCAGATGATCCCTGTATCATCGGCATTCAGATCATGACAGTTACAACTGTAACTAGCCCCCCCCTCTCCCCCCCCCCCCCCCCCCCCGGTCTCTCAATCCGCTCTTCATCTGTGTTTCCATTCGTCTCTCAGGCTGCTGCTGCTGCTGCTGCAATCAATCTGTCGAGATGGAAATGCAAATCCGCAATTAGCTGCTTTGCGACTTTTGCCGAAGCCCAAATTGCTTTGGCTCGTAGTGCGCCGCCGCGTTTCCTCTGTCACCTGAAGCGACTGTCTGGGACCGGGGGGAGGGGGGAATAGCAGCAACACCCAGCAGTGGAAATGGGGTCCTTGGATGACGCCCACGGGTGCAGCAGATGGGGCGAACACGCGTGTTACATGATAGCATGTCACCTGGCGTGACGGGCCTCACAGGGGGCTCAAACACGCCCCACATCCAGGACTGTGTTTGTCCTCCCATCCAGCAGGAGGAGATCAACCGATGCTTAGTGTGGGTCAGGAAATGGTTGTGAAAAAGTTGATGTGTCTAACAAACCATGTTTAAGGTTTAAGATGATGTCTTTCAAAAGCAGCATGTAGGGTTCAAACACAAATGTCACCACTTGATGCAGTGGGCAGAAGAACACGGGACAGAAGACATGTGGAACCAACGCTCCGAGGATCCTTTCTCCAACGTTATTGATGAAGTTTAAAATGAAAAATGAGCCGAGCGGAGCGAGAAGAGGAGGAAGAGGAAGGAAAGCCTTCGTCCCACTGACACGTGTTTGTTCAGATGAGCTTCCTCCTGATTGTCCTTTGATTAATGCCGGCGGCACTCACAGCGCCTGTCACCGCTGCTGAGTGAGTGTCGGGACTTAGCATTTAAACTAGCTCTCTAAATCAACCTGGCTACACATACGCTGACTTATGGCCCAGCGGGACACACACACACACACACACACACTGATATCACAGTACCACTGCAGTAGGTGTGTGTGCGTCACTCAGCATGCCTTCCAGATTCAAAGCACCTGATGAATAACAGAGAGTTACACACACAAACACACACACACACACACAGATGACAAGGTCAACACCGCAGATATAAAGAGCATAAAAGCCACGAAAACTGATGAGAGAAACCTCATCGACTATGAAAAAACAACCAAAAGCTCATCGGCATGAGGAGGAAAACGCGGCGACAGACTGCAGGCACGTGGCGGTTGGACTCCTGCGATGCGGATGAGCGACGCTCGATAATAAGGCGGCGTCGCCGCGGCGAGGGGGCTAATTGTTCTCATCAGATTAAGGGAATAATTGTGTGTGGATACATCATCAAAACACGGAAGAGGCAAATTGGATCAGAGCAGATGTTGAATTAATTGGTTTTGAGGCTGATTGCAATAATGCGCTATCTATTAGCGGGACGGACTAGTGATTAACACCCTCCCTCTAACTCGGGGGGTCGGCGATGAGGGTTCACACGCACACACACACACGCACACAAACCTTTTACCGTACGAGTGATTTTCTGTTTACAGAAGAATAGCCGTTCAAAGGGAAGGTCCAACAGCAATCGGCATAATGTGGAGAATATCCATCTGGCAGCCGTTTCCCATCTTGCAAAGTGATTCCTTTCAGTTGTGTTGCATGAGCTACACAAACTGTGGGGTCCGGCGGTCAGAGTGCGGTGCTCTGCACGCCCGCCTTCACCCCGTCAGCGCACGCCGTGCACCCGAGAGCTTCACTCTGTGGACGAGGTGCAGCCAGTGGACACAATGCACAAGTGATGTTTTTCATCACAACTGGAGGAGCAAATTTGTGACATTCATCTCCGAGCAGACAGGGTCACGCATTGAAAATATTAATTTCGCAGTCCTCTCTCCCTCTTTATGGAATCACACCTGTGTCCTTTCCCTTTTTCCTGACGTCTGCAGCACTATTGGTCCTCGTGGTATGTGGAGAAGAAATTATCCATCATGTCTGCTCTTTTCTTATTAGATTACTGTGATTTATCTCGAGCCCATTTGGATGGGATTCAAATAAAGGACAAAAAAAGCGGGACGATATAGAAAAACAAAAGAGCTGATGCAGCAGATTGGGACCAAAGAGGAAATGCAGAGATCTTTTATGATTTTACTAGCTACTGAAAATAGGCCTTTGGTCCCAGTCTGGAGAAACTACAGCTAGTAGCTGTGTGTTTAGCTCAGCGCGGCAATAATAAAGTCACGGGAGAAAAATGAAGATAAAAAGCTTTCAGTATTCATGAAGAACAATAATCTCACTGACGACATTGAATCATCACTGGACCTGCCTGACCAATCACGGGTGTAATTTTCTTGTTTACATCAGAAACTGAAAACAATTTAACCTTGAGATATCTCACGTGTGACACACACACACACACACACAGAACAAAAAGGACAGAGATACACACATCAATCACACCTCTAAACAACCTGTCCATTACCCTGTAATAGCATGGCTATCACACACACACACACACAAATGATGGGTCTTTAAATTGACCTGTACAAGCGTGTGTGTGTGTGTGTGTGTCCAGTATAGAGGCCAACGTCCTCGTATGAGACGACAGAGAGAATAAAAACCTCCACGATTCTGAAGGCGAGAATGCCGATGATGTCATCAGTCGAGCTCCACACACACACACATTGCTGACAGTATCATAGCTCAAGCTATCAGGTGACCTTGACGGAGACACACTAAACACACACCAGGATGGGGGGTGGGAGAGCCCGCTGCCATCGCCGTGTCCAGTGGACGACGTCTGATTTGAAAGGTTGACATATGAGCATTTTAATTAAAACCGTTACCTAAGAAAGACACAAACAAGGAATCAAATATATTGGTAAGAATATAAAATTGGTAACATCAACGTTGACGTTACTGCGCGTCAAAACCCGACTGACCCCTTAAAGGCGCTGAAGAGACTTCACATCCTGTTCAAATTGACCCCAGAGGGGTCATTGACATTGACATATTGACATTTAGTTCTGATTGGGAGGAAAGATGCTGACGCTTCAGTGGCTTAGCACTTTAAAACTTCCAAACACGACCTAAATTAACTTAAATTGGCTTCATTTGGACGGAACTGTTAATTATGTCCATATTTCCCCTCAGTGGTGTGATTCAGAGGGATGAGGCAAACCGAAATGTGCAAATGCAACGTGTCGCAGTCACGCAGGTGATAATAGTCATTCTAACAAAGGTGGAGGCTTTCCCAGGGCTAATAGACCTCTTTGTCGTTCAGCCTTACCTCAGGACTCACTGTGTGTGTGTGTGTGTGTGTGTCTGTGTGTGTGTGTGTTGTGGGGAGACTGAGGAAAGGAAAGAAGGAATGAAGGAAGGTAATATATTGCTCTCTTTGTCTCTCCACTGCGCCTTGTCTCCTCTTCCTCTGGCCAAGCTCCCAAACTGCCACCACGGCACAAAAAGCCTGCGATTCACAGCCTACACGCTCACACACACACACACACACACACACACACACACACTCAGTGTCGACTTCACACCAGCAGCGTGAGACTCGACTCGTACTGGAGGAACAGCATCATGAGCAACATGAATCATGCTCCTTTCTCCTTTTATTCTTTATTTTTTGTCTTCTGTTCTGAATACTTATTTAAATAAAATAATCTGATTTAAATACATGTTCAAATGAGCCACTTCTAATGTCTTTGACAAGCGACTTTATTGTACTGCTTTAAAAAGGTGTCAAGTGTGTTGAAGAGTTTGAGACAAATGAGCTGTTGACATTTCTTTTTGAATTACAGGGAAACACCGTTAATTAACAAATCTCGCCGTAAACAAAGAGCCCCACTGAAGTCTCTCCCTCTGAAACACACACACACACACACACACACACACACACACAATGACACCATGAAATCACGGTGTCATCGAGGACTTCAAAGTCTCGCGGCTCACTGACGAGTCTCGTTGACCAACTTTTCCTCCAAAAAACTGAGCCAAACATTTTCCTTTTTCGGTTTGTGGAATCCAGTTCACTATATAAGTGGACGGCCGGCCACACGTCTAGCTGCTCAGGTGACGCACTTCCTCCACAGGTGACTGTATAATTGGCCGCCTGCGGGTTTGTTGGCACTTGGCTCATGTCGACTGGCTGGAATGAAGTCATTATACAGAACCCTGACCCGACTGAACGGGTTTCCTTCCCGATTTCCCTGGAATGCGTCGGGTTTGACATCTGCTTTCTGCTCGTTAAGTTGGTCTACAGAACCCCATGTTAACATCAAGTAGTCTTCGTACCTTTTGTTGTCACATAAAGACTGAGCTGAAAACAACAATGGTTTCAATAGGAAATGGAAACTAAAGTATATGCTTTATATAAATGAAGTAATCAGTCACAAAGGTGTGCTAGAAGCGACTTATGACTCACTTTTAAAACAAGGAATTGTACCAGGACGGGGACAGTAAATTCCAATGACTGGTTTTTGTCTAATTTGACAGTTTGGGCTTGGTAGTTACATACAGGAGGAAAAGAGGACATTTTAAATAAGAAAAATGTGTCTATCCGTTGGCCCGGTTAAATGAGAGATGCAGCAGGACTAATAAACGAGGGGGGAAGCGATGATGAAAATCGGGCCGCCGCGGCGAGATGGGGTCGCTCACACGGAGAGACGGATCCTCGTCCAATCCGTCTGATCGGGCCAATCAGTGATGAAACACACTGAAAGACCGGAGGGGTGGAGGAGCTCTCTCGGACTGTCGTCATTCAGGGCTTCATTGCTCCACCCCCCCCCCACCCCCCCTCGTGTGAGGTGAAGACGAGAGAATATGTGACAGGAGAACCTCGATGAACAGATAATAGACTGAACTCCTTCTGAAAGCAGCAGAGTGGCACAGGGAGGGGGGGGGGGGATGAAGAGGAGAGTGTGTGTGTGTGTGTGGGGGTGTGGGGGTGGGGGTGAGGGGTGAGGGAGAACAAAAGAGAGGAGATAAAATCCACATGAGGGATGTAGAAACTATGAGCATCACATTGAGAGACGGGTAATAGTCTGTACACGCTAAAGATGACCTTCATTTGTGTGAGTGTGTGTGTGTGTGTGTGTGTGTGTGTGTGTGATGACAGTAATCTACACCCAGTCTCAGTCATGCCAAGCCATTTCTGAGCTTCTCTCTGGACTTTCTTTGGAAACTTTTAACTTTCCAAAGCAGGATTTATGATGTTTTATTATATGTTACGATCAATGCGTCCTCATAGATGTCCCCAAAACACGGCTGCTTCCGTGCTGTTGTCACACACGAAGCATCGATGGACGCGTATCAAATCATTATTGCAATCACCCCCCCCGGACTCGAGTGACATCGTACCATCGTGGCCCCGCCAGACGTGTCGCTGAGATACGGCGCGTGAATAATCTCACTCAGGAAATGTCAAGTGTGACGGCGTGTCAGCAGAAAGTGGCTCGCTGAGTCACCTGTTGTGTTAACACTTATCCACCGTGACCTTCTCACGACTCACCGTGTCAAACAAGCCCCTCGCGGGTCGCAGATGCTGCAATGGATGTGCAGAACGGGTCATGTGACGTGCGCAGAGAAGCTCCTGTTTGATCCATTATTTATCTCAGTAAACGAGAGGCATGATTGAAAGCTCTGGAGTTTGGTTCACGTCCTCATCAATGGGTTCCTTTCTCTCTTTGTCTCTTTTGATGGTTAATGTCGAGCGCCCTGGGACGGATGAGTTTCATCTGCAACACGCGAGGAAACCAAGACGCTGCTGCGTGTGAAGGAACGATTGTTCCTTTAGAGTCGCTCGCTGAATGGAGCCGAGGAAGCGAGTCCGGGGTTGGTCCTCTCACAGCTTTTAGCAGCCTTCAGGAACATCGCTTTTCAGGAGAAAAATTGCCGCTTTGACCACGTTTCTGCAGTCCTGGTTCCAGCGGCTGTGGTCTGGCCGTGTCAGCAAGCTGTACAAGGCTAATTGTCAAGTTAGTACACAGGGATCAACACGGGGAAGAAGGGTGTTCACTTTAACAGGACACGACAGGACTCCCAATGCAATGTTGGACATCTTGTCAATGCATTTAATCGTTTCATTTCTGTGCTTTTCCCATCTTTAATTTTTCATTCCAACGCGCCACAGGACGCCGCCTACAGCCGCTCACTCTCGATCGCCAGGAACGCATACGGCCCACAGCAGGGGGCCGACGGGAACATCTGTGCACCACTTGTCATTAACTTGTCACTTTCTAGCGAGATGGCGCAGAGAAGCTGTCTTTGTTGCCCCAACGCGGACGTTCTGTCGCACATTCTGTCGGACGTTCTGTCGCACATTCAGCCGCAGTTCACCATCGACAGCCGCTGACAGCGAAGAACCGGATGTTGTGTTTTACAGTTCTCTCACTAGATTAAACTTCCTTCTTCACCTTGAGACCTGCAAGAGAAGCAGTCTGCTTAGTCACCACGCCAGTGTGGTCTATTAGTTGGAACGCATTGATGCATTCCAAGTATTGTTCTTCAAATCTTTAGTCTACTTATTATTAGTTGGAATGCAGTTTTGCATTTCAAGTATTGCTCTTCGAATCTTTATTAGTTGGAATGCATTGATGCATTCAGCTTTCTAGCTCTTATAGTTGAATTTATATTAATTAAAATCATAAACTTTTTTAACATGGTTTTCAAATGGAGTTTGTTTTCAAATCCTCTTAAACTTCTTCAACTTTCAACTTTTTCAGCTTTGCCAATCTTTCAGCTAGAGACACCATTTAAACTTTAAAATGTTGACACAAGTCAGTGTTTAAATTATTTTCAGCTTTTATTCTGTATTTTTTTAATTCATTTCCGTATTTTCTGCAATTTTTAAATGTATTTCAGCATTTTCTAGTCTTTCAGCAATGTTTAGAATAATTTCAGCATGTTTCATTTCTGTACTTTAAGCAACGTTTTGAAATTAATTTCAGCTTTCTGCATTCCAACTCATTTTCAGCAGGAAATGCATTTTCTAGTTACAAATCTACTATCTGTCATTTGAATACAAAGTCACTGCCAGCCGCCGGCTAGATAAAAAAAAAGACAAAAAAAAATTGGATATTTCAATCTACTCATTAACTAAAGTTTAAGTTAAAGCTGTGACGGTGCACATTTAATACTTTGATGATGAAGCACTTCCTGCAGTTTACAAATGCTGCTGTTAGACCTTCGCTTGTAATACGGATAATCTCTGCTTGGTGTGAGTGTGTTACTTCCCATAGCACGTGTCTTCGCGGCGTGTGTCCATGTGAGTTCACGCAGACGCAAGTGTGTGTGTGTGTGTTTTCATACGTACTCTTATGTGTTCACAGACACTGTGTTTGTGTGTCTGTGTGCGTGCACGGCGGCCACATCTATCACGCAGTCCGGAGAGCTACCGAGTGTGAAATCAACTTTGACATTCATGGTTCTAACCTCCCAAGGCCGTCCCAAAGCGGAACACTTAGAGCGGGGTGTCACTCCTCAGACAGGGAATAATAGGCCAGTCTTTGAAGACGACTTTTCATTCTCTCCCTGACTCTTATTCATTTTGACCTAGCCCGAGGAAATAATGGGCTAAATGCTCATATCTTTCTTCTGCGGTCTCTTTTGCATGCCGAATCGCTCTCACTGTGTCAATGTTCTCCGGGAAAAAGTTCTCATGTCAAAATGAAAAAAAATTGTCATCCTAAATGTGACGAGCATCGATATTTTCTCTACGTTTCCGTCAGGTTTGGAAATCAATTGATTGCAATTGTCCAAGGGTAACGGAAGCTATTAAAAACCACCAGATGTTTAAACTCTGAGCGAAAAAAACTGATAATTATGATTACAAATTAAACAAATATATTAACATTTAAATCCGATGTGAAAACAACGACAAGTACCTCCTGTTATTGTGATGAGCATCATAGTGCTGTGTAATAAAGTATCACAACTACATGGATATTCAAGGGATCTGAGCTCTAGTTTAACCTTCAGATACACAAACAGACCAGAACGTGTACGAGTTTGTTTCAGGGCGGGGCTACCTTGTGATTGACAGGTCCCTGCACGTCACGTATTGCGTCGTCGACATGTGGCTAAAACAGCGAAGACGCTGATGGTCGTAATCCAACATGGCGACGGCTAAATTCAGGGACTCAAAGGCCTCTAAACACACCAACAGGGAGCCTCTTCAACATCCTCTAAGGGAAATTCGTTGGGAAAACAACTTTCAATACACAGAAGGTTTTTTTGTATTTTGATGTAAAATAGCAGGGAGGCATGTGTGTTTTTGAAGTAAAGAAACAGAAGCTTTTTGCTGTTCTACCTGAGCCATATGGTGTGTGTGTGTGTGTGTGTGAGCCTGTTCTTGTGCATTTGTTAATTGGTTATAGAAAACGTCTCCTGATCCCTTTTCTCTCCCACAAATGCGGAAACAAAGAACGACTTTGAGAGGAAGAGGGAGATGAGCCAGGTGAAGAGACAAAAGGTGCAGAGAGAAAAGGTCATTTTGATTATTTCTATAGACAACCAAGCGACAAGAATGTGACAGCTTGCTTTAATACTGTTGGTCCTTCTACCTCCGTGTGTCCCTGCAGCTGCACATCAGCTGATGAGCTTCATGAGAAAGCAGAACATCCCAAACCAATGAGTCTCACTTTCCATGTGGCATGTGGCATGTGGCATGTGGCGTGACCACCGTGTGAAAGTGGCGTTTTCACTGCGTCTTCTTTTAGCCACTTTGACCTAAAAGGGTAGTGGTTTTAAAGCCGCTTTGAGCCAAACCTCACATTAATACAGAATCAGATATCATCTTTGGGAGAGCTCTGACACACAGTCAGTGTTGTTGCAACTTATTTTTCTTCATTGTACATTATTGCCTTGGTTTACTTTGAGTGTTGACATTTCTCAACCAAAGCATGTCATAAATACACCTCATACTCGCCTCGTCGCTCGGTATCAGGATAATAACATAATACACGCAGTACATTAAATCGTGTTACCATGCCGACGCTTCTTGGATCTTACCTTTCACAGTAAAAGCAGAAATGTCTACCGGGGTAGACTTCACTCGGTACATTTCCCTCAAAGGAAATTGATAAGCTTCAAGTAGCAAAGGCTTTACGACTATGTACGTCAGAATAGACTTCACAAAACTCATTCGCATCGCAGCCATCACCAGCACTTCTATTCTTACGTTTCCAGCGTTCTTCCGTGTCGTTTATTGTTGGCGGCTCGGTGTGCGAAGGCCTCTAAGCCGATTCATTCTGGTCCGAAGTCATTATTTAGGCGCCAGTTGATTCTCATAACCTTTTGATTTAGGCACAAAAGTGAGCTTTGATGTGCGAGGCTGGAATGAATGAAGCTGCGCTGACAGTTCCCTCCCACTCGAGGAAATGTGCTTCTGCCTAATACGCTACCAGTAATATCCCTTTTTGGTGTAGTCCTTTGTGTTTGACGTTTTAATAAAGCCCTGTATTGTTGGAGCAGACTCTGCCTCTTCCATGTCGGCTCTCTCTGACAGCGAGTCGGTGCAGCTGAATGAACCAACGCCGTGTGTCACTGATGGGGGCGGCAGAGAGAACAGAACTAGGGTGAAGTTGGCCCGCGATAAACCCGCCGGGCCTCGAGGAGACGAATATATCTTTTCAATGAACAATCTGCAACACGTGAATGACGAACACACGTGTGCTTGAGGTCCTTTAGAAACAGAAATATCCACATTCTTACAAACGGAATAACGTTTTGATTATTCCAAAGACGTCAGCCGGTCTGTGGACTGCGTGTGAGAAGCGCTCAGTCGTCGTTTCCATCGTCCTGAGATGCTGGTCAGCGAACCACATTCCTCGCTCTCTCTCCACGCGTCCCGAACATCCTGGAGGCGGCGCTCTCCTCAGCGGATTGAGTCATTAACCCAGATACAGTTGGTTCTGCTGGCGCTTCATTTTCCAGGTGTCCCCACCAGCCTGAGCTTCTTCTACGGAGGAAGTAATTAACAGACGTACAGAGGGACCACGGCTATATTAGATCCTGGATGAGTGGACCTTTGGGACGGTTTGTTCTTGTTCTTTCACTTCTTCTCTTCCCCACCTTCGCTCTCTCACCCGTCTCTCTCTCTCTGGCCGCCTCGGGCCGTCCTCCGACTCCATCTCCTTTGCTGAGGGACGCTCCTCCTTTAGCTCCTCTTAACGGTTCTTCGCGATGGCCTCGGATACGGCAGTCAGTCTTTAACATGACTATTAGTCTGAACAGTCCACAAGGGGTTTCCTTTGCACCCTTTGCCCGCGTCGTACCCCTTCGGATATCTGCCCCCCTCAGGGTATCTGCCCCTAGCAACAGGACACACCTTGAGAAACCAGTCATTTACCTCTGACTGTGAGAATGAAGAGAAACATGTTGTGAGCTTCCCGGGGTTCCTCCGTCTTCCTTTTCATGTGTTTTATCAATATTAACCTGACGACGCCACATGTGGCAAAGTCTTACAACCGAACTTCTTTGTCTCTGTTTGCCCCTCAGGTGCTGCTTTTTAATTCTTTAAAGAAGTCCAAGAGAGCCGCTTCTGACCCACTGAGACATAAAGCGAGCTCCCTTTGGCGAGGAATTAATCTCCATTCATTGATTTCTAACGTTCCTGGTCTTTACTTGTCAGCGCGTATCAAGACGCAGTCGAGACAGAAAATACAAAAAAAAAAAAAACAGGGAGACGGCACCATTGACAGTCAGCAGCCATCTGCGCTCCTATTAGATCTATTTTAAATCATCCATCAAAAAGCTTTCCCCCGGGCAAGGACGGAGCTAATTCTTCTTCTGGAACACGCTGCAGTCCAGGGACACAGGCGAACATCTCAGTGTGGGAAACTGTGGGAAGGACGGCAGGAGAGAGAAAGAGACGGCATGCAGGAAGGGTCAAAACTGCTGTTGACCCTGCGTTAATGTAGAAAGCACGAAATACACACAGACCCGCAAAAGGATGCGCACAGTAAACTTGGGGGGGGGGGGGGGGGGGGGGATGACCTTTTGGTACGATTGCTGAAAGGAGCCGAGCTAAGACGCGTCGTCCTGGGCCGCGCTCTCCATCGACAGAACGTCGGAGCCTGACCCGGCGTTCTAAGCGCTTTAGCCTTTCCTTTATTGAGTGAGCTGCCACTTATGAAAAACATTTGTGCTTCCCCTTTGGCAGCGGCTCATTATCGCTTTCTCAATTCCAACCGCTGAGATGCTGTTACTGCGTGATGAGAGAGACGGGACTCCTCCGAGCGTCCCTCTGAAAGCCTTCCCAAAATACCTCTATCGGTGCAACAGAGGCTACTACAGCTGATACACAAAAGCACTGACGTTAGCTCGAGACAACAAAACCGCAACGAGGTTGGAGAAAGTCACCCTGTGTGGACTTCCGAATCCAAATGGTGAAGATCCCCCCCACCAATCAGTGGACCACCGTGTGGTAGCTCCGCGGTGAAGACCCATCCACTGAGGGGGTGTCGCGAACCGAGGGAGACCCGTCGCTCCTTTAATGACCCGAGGAGTCCTCTCCCTTCCTCTGAAACGTCGCACTTGACTTTCCACCCATTCGCCTCTTTCTCGCCGGGTTTAATCGCCCGGTGATAAAACAACTGCTAGTATTTAATTACATAAAGGACTGTGAAAGCTGCAGCGATCATCTCCCCCAGCGTCCGCGCAGGTTGAAACTCCCAACTAATGAGTCCCGGAGCAACGGACAATTAACCAGCAGACGCTTCCTCTTTCCCGCTCTTCCTCATAGCAAAGAGAGAGAGAGAGAGAGAAGTTGCAATTTTTATATATATATTCAAAATTAATTGAGACAGAACTGCATCTCCAGACAGGTTGAAAAACACTAGGGTTGATTTCAGCCTGCGTGTGTTTTGTTTGTGTTTAAATATGTAAATTGTCACGAATTGAACAGGAACTTTTACCTCATGGTTCTAAAAAAAACTGAACTTGTAGTTCCCAGACGTCCTGGGACCATGTGATGCTGGCTGAACGTTGGAGGGGGGGCGGGTGGGGTGGGGGGTGTTGAAAACTGGACCTTCTCCCGGTTCGTCGCGCAGCTTCTCCAACCTGCTGCTGCAAATGTTACACACACGTTAAATATCGCTACATGACATTTAGCACGACATTTGGTGTTGAATAATTACGCGCCTCGAGTCCATAAATCACGAGCGGGCCTTTGGCTCTTCATCCCCGGGCCTCGCCGCCCCGGCGCCGTCTCCCACGGGTTAACAATCTCTCTCCCTCTCAGCGAGGACAAAGTGGGATTTCTAACTTGCAGGACTTATTCATGTCCTTAGTGGTTCACAATGGAGATATGGATTCACCTGGAGCAGCTATCAGCATTAGTGAGCCCATGCTTAATTTTCCACTTGATCACACTTTTCTTTGGCCCAGTAAAGCCCGTCCTTTGGAGTCACTTGTCAACAGCGTCAACGTCAGATGAGGCAGTTTTGCATCAGAGTTCAGAGAGCTTTTGTGCGCTGGTTGATGGCGCTCGCACTTAAACAGGGACCAAAGAGCGGCATCGGTGCTCCAATCACGCGAGGGCGGTCCCAGCTGAGTCATCGCGCTCCATCATTCAGGGAGCCTGACTTTAAAGAACTCTCGACGAAAAGAAAAAAAGAAAAGAGAAACACGTCTACGAGGGAGCCACTGCTGTATAATGTATGCTGTTAAGAGGAAATGTACTCTGAAAATAACAAAGAGAGCTGCACCACAACGGCGTGTTCAATATTTAAAAGGGAATCCACATTTTATCACCATTACTTCAGGCTCGGATCACACGAAAAGAACCCAATGTTTGTCCGTCTCGTCTTTGTTTGTGATTTATTCAGAAGTCCTTGAAGCAATAAAAAGCGCCACATGGCCACAGCGGCTGTGATTGGCCGGTGTGCAATATGCTGGGATGGTGGAAGCGACCTGGAGGCGATGAATAACAGAGCAGCTCCTCTCAGGGATCTCGTACACGATGCCTCCTCAGCGCTGCGTGTGCAGCATCTGTAAATTAACTACACAATTACGGGGTTCTAGCTGTTCGGTTCCATTAGCTGGAGCACAACGTGCACACGCACATGCGCTCTGCTTTTTAAAGGTGGGGGGGGGGGGCACGTAGTGAGCGTACGGGACGGGCGGCGTAGGCAACACCAGGGGGACGACCCGGTATCTGATGTATCACATTTCACTGTCTTTGATCTGGATTAGGGATTAAAAGATTACAGCTGACATGAATACATAATCAGATTAAACTATTTCATTATTACATTTACAAAAGCCCTCACTGTTTCCACGGTGTCGTGGGAGCCTCTCAGACATTTCTGAGAGTTGATTGAAATATTAATGATTACGCCATGCTCCTTTTAATTCAAACTATGTTGTTGCAACAATGCCGACAACATCGGAATGACTTCTGTTAAATCGGATGTCATAAAACGTCACTCATTCACAAATACAGTCTGCTGCGCTGTTCCTCTCTCCTCTCACTGGAGTACATTCATGTATTCACAGATAACAGAAGAGAAAACTATTGCATTGCAAAGAACAGAGAGGAGGAAGGCTGTTTAACTGAATGTGGGGGGGGGGGCAAGTCAGTATGCAGTCCACACACCACTATGGCCTCTGCCACAGTCTGCACAAGAAACTCAGGATGGGGCAAAAGGAATTCTTCATCAAACTTAAACCTGGCTTCACCTCTTCATCAAACTTAATCCAAACCACTGAAGGCAGACCACTCTCCCGGTGGGGGGAAGGGGGGCGGATTCACTCTGTGCCCGATTGCCACCAGGTGTGCATAGAAATGATGGTGCTCTGCTAGTCAGAGTTAATAATAATTTATATTGTTGACTTTTTCTGCTGTGTGGAGCAGTGTGGACCTGCTCAGCTGCTCAGCTCATCAGCACCTGGTTATTTAAAAGGCTCAAAGAGGGAATACGACACATACATATTTAATGTAAACTGTTAACATCATTTGTATGGATGTCTGCACTCATTTCAAATGAAGGAAGACGCCGAGACGATAAGGTTGAACGAAGCGAGTTTGTTGTTCAGCTGATGTTCTACAGAAAAAAAGAGAACCACAAACATGTAACTGAGAACATGATGGACCATTATAATAAAAGGTACCGTCCCCTTGCTTTTGTGTCATTTTATCCATCTCCCCGTTGCTCAGTGAGGGAGAGACAATGTTTACACAAAGGGGTAACAGCCGTGTCTGTGTGGTGCATTGTGGGATAGCACAAAGTAGGATATGAAGCCAAGGGTTCAGGGGAGCAGATGAGAGATGCTACCTCCAACGTGGAGCCTCCTGATGTCCCTCTCTGTGCCGTAAACCCACGCGTTCATCTTCATCACTGAAGGGCAATCCAGTTTTAAATACTTTTAATCTAAGCTGCCACCTGCGAGCTCCTTTCTGTCATTTTAGTGCGGCCGCTGCTTCTGCCCCCCCCCCCCCGCCCCCCCCATGTGACTCACAGCGGTGCTATAATTACATACGATGAAGGATAAGCAGGCCTCAAACGCCCGGTACGCCAGCTGCTTGTCAACCAGTAGGGTTTCCTGGTCAGCCACGTGAAGGACGCTCCCCTGCGGAGCAGAGAGCTCAGACTTGGCGTCTCGCTAATGTAGACAGAATACCCAACATGCAACACTAAAAAGAGGGGAATTTAATCCGACGAAGCGACTGACAATGCTTCCTGCAGCGATTCATTCATGCTGATTTAAATTGGCCATTGGTTGCCTCTTGAATCCACCTTCTTTTTACCAACACTTTTTACCACTCAGTTCTCAGGCAATATGAGCACAAAACTCTGCATGCAATATTTATTCCGGGCGGATTATTAGGACCATGCTGTAGTTGTAGTGAGAAGCCGTATTTCGGGGAAAACAACAACTCACTTTGTATGTTTATAGGAAAGAATTGATCATCTATAAGCAATAACCTAGCAGCAGTGGAGTCATTTGTGTTCCCGAGAAGAGAAATCGGTGTATTACACTTGAGCAAAGCAGAAACCACAGGGAGGCTCGCCAAAACAAAATTGCAGTGTGCGAGCACACTCAACAAAGCAGCACGCCTAATTCGGAATAAATGCAAGCAAGGGGGTCTAAAACTAATACCAATGTTTTGCTGAAAATACATAACACCACTTACGGGGTTATACTCTCCCAGCTCACCGGCAGCCCTGAGAGTGTTCTTTGTGCGCCTCGTGCATCATGTTAAGAGGCCATTTCTATAGATCCGGCCTCGTGTGGCACCATGTCTAACCCTAATCACCCTCTGTCTCTGGCTGTCTGTCTCCCAATGTCCCCCTTTCCTCTGCCTCCTCCTGACTCTTACTGGGAAATAATGGCACCGGGGCTCGCGTCTGTCTGTCGAAAACGACCTCGGCAGCCATTACCTTTCCCAGAGTCCTTCTGACCGACCATATTTCAGCAACCCCCGAGCCCACCGGAGCGGCTACGGAAAAGTTATTTGCACACAGAGACGGAGTCATCGGGTGCTTTAGCCTGAACCCCAAATACTCATTAAGCTAACGTTCGATCATTAAGCACGTTGTCCGACGTTATTAATCTCAGAGGAGCCTTAAAAAAGCTTTCAGGAGGAGGGGAAGCGAGGCGGCGGACAGCTTTTCAGACGCTGCACCGTCTGAGCGTCCATCTGTCACAGCCAGTGAGGTGGTAAATGAAAGCCTCCTTTCAGAGGCCGTCATCACGGCCACAAATAACCACATTCACTTATATTTGCAGATACGTCTCTAATGATGTTTATGCGGAACTTCAGCCTCTGATTCTGCTGCGGATGTGATGAAGATGGACATTTTTACTTCTACAGATTGAACATGAAGGTTGTACAGTAAACAGTGCCGTTTAGAAGAAGTAGTTCAAAACTAGTTCCATTTTGAACAGTGACCCTTCATCAACTTCTCTTGACTTTTGTTCTCTTTTCCTTCCCACCTTCTTTCCTCCCCAAACACAAACATTATGCACTTTTCACTTTTTTTTCTATGTTGCAATCACATGTTAACCTTGGCCCCTGATGGACCACAGACGTTTCCTCCTCAGACCTCAAATCAAAACTTGGATACAGCGTTGCCAAATGTCTGAATGCGCATCAAAGGAGAATAAACCACTTGCCCTTCTGGGTTTTCCCGATCTCTCTGACAGGCGCTGATGGCATTAAGATTTGTGAAGGGGTTTGGTTGCTTCACTCAGCAACGGGCTGTGAAGCGCTGACAGACTCACTGGTAACAGTAAACATGACTCCCTTCGACTTCCTTCTCAATTCTTTGCACTTAAGTTTGCGCAACAATTTCTCAACTTCAACAAATCATCATCGTGAACGGATTGGACTGTGAGTTGATGTGAGGCCAACTCCACTCAAGCAGAATATCTTCCCTCTGTTTCACACAAATACTCTTCTCTGCTTGTCTGTTGGGACTTTTTTCTGTCTCCACTTTCCACAATGAGCTGCTTTCATTCAAAACAAGTACATTCCTACGAGGACATATCTCCCACTCCTTCCCCATCCTCCCCTCCTTTCCCCACAACGGGCGGTTAGCATCGTTGACGTCTGTGTTCCCACAGAAATCAAATCTGCTGCCGAATGGAGACGTGACGGAGTCATTGGGTGCTTTAGCCACCTGAACCATCAGCACGCATCGTCACAGGGACCCGTGAGGCCGCCACACAACGGAGGAACAGCTTTTAAATGTGGTTTTGTGTTTCTTGATCCTGGAAATCACTTCAGCTGGATTCCACCGTTTGGCATTTCATTCATCAAATATTGAGGCGGTATGTGTCCAGTGATGACGGCGTCCGTAGAGAGAGTCACCAACGAGGCGGTTTGAGTAGCGGTCCGGCTCAGAGGAGGTGAGCAGCGTCCATTAGAAGCTCAAACACTGAAGAACCTTTCCCACTTGGCTTGTCATTTGCTCTTTCTGCTGCCAGAGCTCTTCTCACAGCTCCAACGGTTGCATCTCATTTCAGAACGGAGCGTTCTTATTTCCATCTCAGCGAAATGAGCTTCCGTAGCCTCTAGTATGTGATAGAATAACATAAAAAGAAATGGTACAACGCCATGAAACGATTTAGGGCCATTTTGTGGAAACGGGCTATTGCTGTTCTGTATGGAGAACAGCAATAGCTCAACTTTGGAATTCACCACATCACATTCCCACCATCCTGCTCCTGGACGCCCGTCTCCAAAAGGATGTTTACAAGGCTTCTTCACAGTCAGAGAGCTTCACAGGAATCAGCATTATTTTTGAACACCTCACTGAGATGTTGATTTTTGTTAAAAGTTTTTCAAGGTATAAGTACTCAAGTTCTTATACAGTTGAGTCAAGTTCTACCAGCTAATACCAATAAGGAGAAGATTATCCAGACCTGCATGTAATACAACACTGAGCGTAGCATGGCCGACAACAAGGCATACCGAGCAGGTAGGACAACCTGAAAGAGACGAGGCAGATCGATGGAGAGGAGGGTGAGGGAATTATGTGAAGTGAAAAGACGACAGGCCTCAATCACTCTCTACGTGGTGAGCAGGAATGAAATTCTGATCGGATCCCCAAAGACACACACATCTTCATAAAGGAGGAGACGGAATATTTACTTGGTTTCCAGTGTGAGTGTAGCTCACATTTGAAGTACATGTATCCCCTGTGTGTGTGTGTGTGTGTGTGTGTGTGTTTTTGCAATGAAAAGAGTTGTGTCATCAGCATATCGGACACCTACGGTGTTTGTCTGAGCCCGGTGCGGGTCTGTGTGCGTCTTCAGGGGGTTTGTGTCAAGGTGTGTGTGTGTACGTCTGTAAGCACTGGGGAGGTTCCAGGGCATACATACAATTCAACAACACGTTAGTCCCTTGTTGGGCCCAAAATGTCAATTTTCACTATTCACACAAACAGTAAACCTCGGTAAACCAAACCAGCGGGGAAAAGGGGTCAGTCCCAGAGTCTTAAAGGTTATTTTATGTGGCATTTCCTTTTCATAAGAGAGATGGAAGCGAGAGATGTGAGGAAAGACTGCAGAATAGTCGAGGTTTGAGAGAAGGAGAATGTCAGGCTCACTGGCTTGGGTAGAAACCACCACAAATACACCTGATGTGCCTTCTAAACTCATGTTAGATTAAGTGGAATAGACATGAGGAGTGTTGACATTTCTAGCAAAGGAACCACTGTGGTTAACCTTTCCACGCATCCACAAGAAAAGAAGCAACATCGCCTTCCACTTGTCACGTTGCTGCCCACCTACACTTAGTGCCAAGGACCCCTTAATGATAGATACAGGTCAGAATTTTAAGTGCAGCAAACAATTAGGACGTAGAACTGCACTTCCACAAGAACCATGAATGCTGGAAATGTGTCAACTGATGCGTGGGCAAAGGGTCAAAGACATAAAACTTAAGACCATGGGCTCATGTCTTAATAAATTAAGAGAAGTAGTCATTTCTCGTAGAGTTCGATGGGACCAGAGGAGTCGCCCCCTGGTGGTCAATGTTGGGAATTGGGAACAATTAGTCAATCAAGAATGTGTCATACTTCAGTCCACCAACCTTTATTGGAAATAATATGAGGCACATAGTATAATATAAAAGCAAAACTGTAAGAGCCACTTATGTATATATTTGTTTGGCAAATTGTGTCAATGCGAAGAGGAAAATATTTCTTTGCATTTTTGCTTTCGGCACAATAATAATCGTATCTTTTTGACAACAACATAGCTCAATAGATGGAATAAAGATGGCTCAGGTTAAGTTAGGGTCAATACATTTTGACTATATAATGCACATGTGTCAAACTCAATGCCCGCGGGCCAGATGTGGCCGACTGTGGACTTTCAAAGCCGGCATTAAAAGAATTTTCTTGAATATTAATAATTGTTGCGTTTACTAGAGCGTGTTTACAAGGCCACAAGTAAACATGGTTATGAAATGATTACCTGCCAACGTGTCCAGTAGAGCTGATAGTTACAACCAGCCTTCAAAATGACCTTCACAAAGCAAGATGTTTTTTATAATGCATTACAAGACCAAAATCACACAAAAACACAAATATCTGCAAAACTGCAGAGAAGGAAATAGGTAAAGCATTACAGGGAGAGATGGGAAATGAAAGAAAGAGAAAATAGGCCTGAAAGGGAGGGAGGAACACTGATAGTTGAGAAAGAGCGAGGGCGGAGGGGAGGAGGCTGGGAGACGGACGGGTGGAGGAGTGAAGGGATCAGGACTAAAGGACTTAGGGAGGTGGAGGCAGTCAGACGGAGGGGAGGGTGATCGACTGTAGTTCTCTCCAGGGAGGCCGGATCAGATCTGGAGAAAACCCAGCAGCTGTGTAATTAGTCAGCAAGCAGTCATTCAGTGAGCGGAGAATCAGCCAAACAGGCCGTCAAGGCTGCACGTGTTGGTGTGCAGAAGAGAGGGAAAACGTCAAAACAGCGCCCTAAAAAAGACAATCACATGGGGACAGCGCCAGTTATTAAAATTGAGCTTTTAAACTTTAGAGTAAAGTCGGAGCTGATAAACAACTTTCAGCCAGATTTGAATATTTGAGTCAATGAAAACGTCCTCTGGTCCAACATGTCCTTCATCCTGCTCTTTAGACGCCGCTAAACAAAAACGACACCGTCTTCGTTTCTACGACAACACAATCAGGCAATTATCAGTAAATTCATGTGTTCCTATTTGTGGTTCTGATGCAGTGAGCTCGGGTTGATGCCACGTACCAACCGCTGCATGAAGGCCGAGGTGGGGAGGAGGAGAAGGAGGCAGGTGAAGGGGGGGGGGGGATATTGTTGATAAAGCTCCTCAGAAGAAATGATAATTTCATGATGCTTTTTTTCTGCACTTTTCAAATTCTTTCATATATTTTGAATATTAAATTTAAATACCTCCTAATGGAGGAGATGAAGTTAGAATAAAAATGGACCTACTCTGATGCTTTTCACCCTACAGGCCTGGTGAAATGTGTGCATGTGTGTGTGTGTGTGTGTGTGTTATCTCCGTGGTGCATTTATTGTTGTGTGTGTGTGTGTTGGCTTGCAGCATGAATCTGTTTGTGTGACACAATGCTGATTCTGTGGCTTGTTAACGGGCAAAAAATCTACCAGTTACCATGACCGACAACCGATCCCACTGTGACAGACATGTCAAACACACACCTGTGTGTGTGTGTGTGTGTGCGCATGCTCCAGTGACCTGTCCTTCCTCACCCTGACAATGATGTTAGAGAGGCTATCAACTGTTTACAAGACACACACACACACACTAAGTCAAACTGAGACACATAATCAAACACTGTTAATGTCCTTCCTCGAGTAGAACGCGAATTCTTCAATCAACCTTATTGCTGAAAGCATTTCCAGGACGGTGACATGAATGAAAAGAAAAGACCACATTCCACATGATTACATCACGTGTGTGTGTGTGTGTGTGTGTTCTTACGAGTTGCTCATCATGTGGCCATTTAATCTGTTCGTGATAGAGGGATTGATTCGCTGCATAGATTTTCCTGTTCTCACACACACACACACACACAAAAAAGCCCTTCAGCCTAGTATGAATTGACTAGCTGTGTTAACCCTTCACGTAGCAGGAGGCGTGTATTTTCACAGATGTGATACGGACACATCGTCTGAAGGATTTCACAATGCCAACGCTCTGAACAACACGTCTTAAAATCCATAACACAAAGTCCCGAGTCCTTGAATTAGCCCCACCGCATGTAGAGAATACCCAAAGCCAATGAGAGTTTTGATTGGTGTCATATTGACGATCCGACCGTGAGAACCAGCCGCTTCTGTCTCTAAGATGAAGAGTCGCGAGGGAGAGGACAAGGTTAAAGAACACAAGATGCTCTCCTTGGAGACAATGAAGTGACTTCTAGTGGAAAGCTGGTGCTATGAAGGACGTGAACACATGTTTTAAGTTGATTTGTCTTGCTAATATATACTGTATATATACATACGTTTTCTCCGTAAGGCGGCGGACCCTCGTTAATCATCATCATCATCCCTTAACACACAGAGGTCAGAGGTCCTCCAACCGGCCCGGCTCTACACAGATTAAACAGTTCATTACTAACATCCATAAGGTATATGGTTCATCTTGTGGGCGGATCCGACTCGTTATCCGAGGCAGACGTTCGGGTCCGTGAGCCTCTCGTTGTTTTTATCTCACCTGCACACATTTTCACAGTGTTTTTGATGAATTGATGATCCGGTGATTTCTTCTCTGTGGGCGGTCACCACAGGACGGATTCTTATAGGTTGCTTGAAGTCGGACGCATACACGTAAACATCCATTTCCATGTCCACGCGTGTGACTGAACTGGTTGTGGGTCTGTTCTCTGCACACACACAGTGTGACGGTGGAAAACCGATGGTACGTACACGACTGCACCCTCCCACAGGATGAGGCACCGCGTTTGTCCTTTGTGGAACACAAGCTTTGATGCAGAGAAAGGAGCCGGTGGGCGTCATTTTTAACGCTCACACCGACTGGAAGTCGGAGCTTCAAACCCGACGGCTTCCAGCCTCACCGGCAACCTCCAAAATAGACCAACAAAGCCTGTGAGTGGTTGGTGCTTCTGTTCAAGGGTTTGCATCATGCTTCCTTCCCATTGGAAGTACACGCCACGCACACACAATGCAAAGCACACACGCCTGCAGATAGAGACACAACTATCGGAACGTGATTCCATCCTGAAATGGGCAGAGAAATGTGCGGAAAAGTCTTTAAAAACATACAATTATTTTCCATTTGAATCGTAGTAAGTAGAACAAAGAGAACAAGGCGGGAATCCCCATCATCACAACTCTATTAATGTATGATATCAGCATCCATCACTGGGGTGATGTCATCAATGCAGCTCTTTGTTTCTGCCTGAGACGCACACTCAAATAAATTGTGTTACCTTCAATACTCGGTAATAAAGATTCCTCCATGAAGTCTCCTCTAACAGCATCATCGCCATCGTCACGGCTCAAAGGTCTCCGCTGCTCTTCTTGATTCACTCTCTTAAGTCTCGAACTTCCCTTTCACTGGTTGAACTCAAGCATGCCTGGTCTCAGCAGATACAAAATGCATTCACGAAAAAGCCAATGAAACAAGGTCGTTGGTGCAAGAACCGAGAGAATCCGCTAGATTTTAGATGACAAGTAATATAAGGCCAGTTAACAATAAATAGAAAATACTGTTCATATATAAAACTGTGAGGGAAAACGTGTGAGATGAGATCAAGAGGTTAAAAGCTGGTGATGTAATAGAAGCACGCATGGAGATGTTTAATCACCATCACTGTAGCAGAACAGATGGAACATGGATCTAAAACACACACATACAGATAGATATATCTATATATTATGGATAAATAAGTATAGTGATATTACATATTGAGAAAACACAATGAACACACGTATTAGTGAAATAATGAAGTCCTTCCTAATTGGATGTGGGCTCGCCCGAGCGTTTCAAAGCAGCAGAGATGTAATTACATTTTGTTAGTTTGTTATAATGGAGCAGCTTATGCCAAATTATTGTATATTTTATTAATGATGAAGACACAATTGCATTTCCAACGCAGCTCATGGTGAATTTATAATTTTAACAAAAGCGAAAGATTAAGGTAAGAAATCCATCATTTTAGGCAAAGAGATGAAGCATCCTTCCTGTCCCTGACTCCTCTGTTGTTTCTTGATTTATTGATAGGTCTAATGTACTTGAGTCCTGTGTTTAAACACCCCCCCCCCCTCCCCACACACACACACACACACACACACACACCCCTTCTTTCTCACCTCTCCCTTCTTCTCTACCCTCTGTTAAACTTTAATATGACGGAGAGAGGGACCGTTCCTCCATGTTTTAATAATGGGACGACTCCCAGCATGCATTTAATCACACACACTAGCATGCATACACGGTCACTTTAGACTACTCCGAGGCCGAAATCCCACTTTGAACAGAGTAGAAGTGGAGGCCGCAAACTTAAATACCCAAGTCTCCAAACCTTTGGGAATACCAGAGAAGAAGACAAAGCAGAAACAGCATTCATTACATCACACGTCATTTGGCTGACGTTTCTATCCAAAGCTTTTTTAACCCACGGTTTACATTTGCCTGGGGGAGCAGTGAGGGGTTGGGTGTCTGGCTCAGGGACACGTCCACATGGGACAGCTCTGCTCCACGCGCCACCATCGCCAAAAGAACGAAACGCCAGAACCTGTTCAGCATCTCGAGCAAATCCTATCGCAGATGTGTACACGAGGGCGGGCGCAGCGTCCTCGTGTACACCGCCCGAAGACATTGGTCCCCTGGTGGTCATTAGAGACATTAGCTTCACATCTCAGAACTGATACAAGACGAATGGAACAAGGGGTGTCCTCCCTCCCTCTCTTTTTTGGTCCCTCTGCAGACCCCCACCTGCAGCAGATACAGGTTCCCCTCCTCCTTGCTCTCAGCAGGACGGACTCCACATCAACGCTCCACCGGGCTTGAAGAAGCCTCACCCGCCGCGTCTTTCAGTTTCTCCTCCGCCCGCCTCCCCCCCCCCCCGATCTTCCCTGGTTGGTGGTCGCAGTGAGAGATGGCGGACAAGTGCCCCCCGCTGTGATTGCAATCCTCCTCCCTCTCAGGCATTGGCCCGGAGGAGCACCTTGACAACATCAAAACATGAAAGACACTCAAAGGATTCCAGCTCCACCTGCACGCACTTTGGTTTTTATTTACCCGCCATCGCTTGGATAGTTTGTAGACTTTTTGTATTGAAAAGGGATGCGCCCTTCTGATTGTGTACTTTCTTTCCTTTCTGCTTCATGCTGCCCCAATGTCATTTAAGGTCACTCTTATTTTGACTTACACAAAACTAGTGTTCATCATGTGGGTGTGAATTTACTTTCATCTCATATTTCCTGAAGCTACACGGACAGATCTAACTCACACCGCGCCACAGCTCCCACCAAGCAACAGGAATGATGGCGGGGGGGGGGGGGTGTTAAATGGTGCGTCATGTTGAAAAGTATTTAAACTGACACTGGGAATTATCAATAAGGTCAAATGTAAAACATGTCATTAAAATGTTTCCATGATCAGCTGATATCAAATCCTTTCCCCTCCTTCTCCATCTTCCTCTCTCTCTTGTGACCACTTGCTGCCCCCCCCCCCCCCCCCCCACACACACACACACACACACACTTGTTTTGAGGAGCCATATTAGTCAGAGGCAGACAGGCAGCTACAGCTCAGTGGGGGCTCGGAGGATCTGAGCGACCCCGAAGAAAGGCGAGCGAGGAGAAGAAAAAGGAAAGTGGACGTCCCGCTGTGACAGTTAATGGATGTCCCATTATTCATTACATGTCCCCCCCCCTTACTCTCTCGCCTCCCCCTTCTTGACCCCTCAACCTGGGTGGGATTTGAAATAAATGGCGTGTGCGGGTATGCGAGGGCGACGGCGTCGAGGGACAGAGGGGGGAGACGAAACCTCCGCCTTGTAAAGTCCTCATTAGAGTTTCTGCTTCATCACAGCGGAGCCACGCGGCGCGGCGCTGAGGGGCGTGTCCGTGCGGCACATCAACTGAGGGCCGAGCAGAAGCGGCTTCTGGTCCCCCCCCCCCCCCAAACAAATTAGCATTTAGTGGGTAACTCCTCCTGTGACACCGCCCCCGTAGCCGCTCTCATCGCTAAGATAGCAACGCAATCTGCTGTCAAAAGGGGGTTTGAATCACATTCAGAGCTTGAGACAACGTTCCTGCACCACAGGGATGTGAGCCTGGACCTTCTCCTCTTCTCCGGGGGGGGGGAGACTCGGAGGGAAAGCTCCACCCGCTCTGTGGACACAACAAGGCACCTACAGCAGGCGGAGCCGAGGCCTCGCGCCGCCTCCCAGTACCCAACGCATGCCATTTGGCCCCCATGGCCCCCAGCGCGGCCCGGCTGGGGGAGGGGGGTGGGGCGGGGTTTACCCACCGAGCCACACAAAACTTTCCCACCCAGTGAGTGATGATGAGGGACGGGATGGATTTCATGTTAACAGCAATGACAGCAAGGACTGCAAATGATTTTAAAAAAAATAACAGCACTGCCAGATAACTTCATGGTAGTTAGAGAGTGAGTTTATTCATACGTCAATGTTTCATTTGGATTGTGTTGATTACATTACAACAACAGCAGATGGATGAACACGCATCCACAACAAACACATTTGAAGAGTCTCAAACAACTCGGATGCCATGATTTTTGTTTTCCAAATGTGTGGCCATCATTTTTATATCTGGCTGGAAAAGTGAAAAAATAAAAGCAACTCTTTCATCTAGTTGGCTGTATGGAAGTACGCAACGTTTTCAAAGCAGCTTGCAGCCCTCCTGTACTATAGTATAGTATAGTGATAATTTCCAGTTTTTGACCATCCATTTTGAATTTGGCAGAGGGAACAATTGCCTTGATTTAAATGATTGTGTAGACCAAATGTGAGTCACATTAGTTACAACATTAGTCATAATCACTTAATTGAGTAGACACTCAATCTTGGTGAAAGTTTCAAGCAACGGCAGAGAGCGCTTTGTGTGTAGCACCTTTACATCTCTGGTCTCTCTGCTGCTCCGCGCTGGTGAATTATTCAGAGCTGCTGATTTATCACCTCCAACAACAACAAAACGGATGCGATAGTTGTGCGTCTTAATGGGAGGCCTCCACTGAGCTCTCAGGGCAAAATGCTCTTAATGCAGTTAAGCAGGAGGCCCGCAAGGCTGTTGACCCCCCCCCCCCAGACGCTGATGGAACCAGGGGCGAGCCCAGCAAGATCTCTGCGGAAATGATGGAATCCCCTCACGTCAATATAACAATGCCGAGGTGTTTGTTCAACGGTCAACGAGGGGGTGACTGGAGTAACGAGGCGCCCCCCCCCCGGGAGCGCCCCCAAAGACTCCGCACTCCTCAATCGGAGCCGGGTCGAAAGGATCCGCTTTGCCAAGCTGATACTTCCATGCGACGGCCTAACGGCCTCCGAGGGGGGGGGGAGAAGCTACGATCTGAGCCTGGAACAGGACGCGTGTGGGTGACACCTGCTTTGACCTTCAGAAAGAAAACGAATAACTGCAGCATTAAAAATAGAAAGAGGGCTCCACGTGTCTCGGGTTCCTTCGAGTGATCGATCCGGTCAAGCGTCACCGCGGGCGGAGCTGGCGTTGTCATGGCGACGCATCAGGTGACCCAACGTGACGCGTAGAGCCACGTCTGACGCCGGCGACATCTGGATATCAGCCGAGGGGGAGGAAGGACGGAGCCGGTACGAAGGCAGCGTGACTGTGTGAAAGGTGCGGACCCAGAGAATGTGTTAAAGAGGTGGAGCTGGGGTGGAGCTAAGCGGGAGTCTGGGTGTAGACACCCACTTGTCCTTCTCCATTTAAGCAGCACACCTCTACGTGGGCTTAATGTGGCCCTGGTTCACCTGGGAAGATCACCCTTTGGTCCCTGTGTGGTCCCGTCTGGTCAGGTGGGACAGTAACACCATTGCGGGGGGGGGGGATTTTGACAAGGGGATTATCTGTGAACTGGAGCCAACTTTTAAGCCTCTTCTCTTTTTGCCTGTCTGTGTTGTGTCCCAAAGAGATAATCACTTAATTAAATATTGATGATATTTCAAAGCGAAAGCTGGCGATCGGACTTCTGGAAGGGCTGAATGCTTCGACCGGTACCGAGTCATAGCTGCTGCTTCAGGAGGAGATAGAGCGGGCAGCTGGGGGGGGGATGGGGGGGACACCGAGAGGCAGAAAGGTACGAAAAGACACAACAGATATAAAGAAGGAACCGGAAAGGGAAAGAGAGCGGTCAGAAGCACTGGAGCAGCTATGAGGAAATATATTCTAAAGCTTATTGGCTGCTCTTAAAACCAAATGATTAATTTATAACGGTGTAGCTTTGAGTTCTGCTTTGTATCATATCCTATCATACATTTTTCATAAAACCACTATGGGACGATTGGCTCCTCCCAGCACACCGTGGACACATGGGAACCTTTTGGTCCATTAAGTGCGTGTGTGTGTGTGTGTGCGTGTGTGTGTATGTGTGCGTGTGTGTGTGTGTGTGTGCGTGTGTGCGTGTGTGTGTGTGTGTGTGTGTGTGTGTGTGTGTGTGCGTACGTGTGCGTGTGTGCGTGTGTGTGTGTGTGTGTGTACGTGTGCGTGTGCGTGTGTGCGTGTGTGTGTGTGCGTGTGCGTGTGTGTGTGTGTGTGTGTGCGTACGTGTGCGTGTGCGTGTGTGCGTGTGTGTGTGTGTGTGTGTGTGTGTATGTGTGCGTGTGTGTGTGTGTGTGTGTGTGTACGTGTGCGTGTGTGTGTGTGCGTGTGTGTGTGTGTGTGTACGTGTGTGTGTGTGTGTGCGTACGTGTGCGTGTGCGTGTGTGCGTGTGTGTGTGTGTGTGTGTATGTGTGCGTGTGTGTGTGTGTGTGTGTGTGTACGTGTGCGTGTGTGTGTGTGCGTGTGTGTGTGTGTGTGTACGTGTGCGTGTGTGTGTGTGCGTGTGTGTGCGTGTGTGTGTATGTGTGCGTGTGCGTGTGTGCGTGTGTGTGTGTGTGTGTGTGTGTGTATGTGTGCGTGTGTGTGTGTGTGTGTGTGTGTACGTGTACGTGTGCGTGTGTGCGTGTGTGTGTGTGTGTGTGTGTGTGTATGTGTGCGTGTGTGTGTGTGTGTGTGTGTGTACGTGTGCGTGTGTGTGTGTGCGTGTGTGTGTGTGTGTGTACGTGTGTGTGTGTGTGTGCGTACGTGTGCGTGTGCGTGTGTGCGTGTGTGTGTGTGTGTGTGTGTGTGTGTGTGTATGTGTGCGTGTGTGTGTGTGTGTGTGTGTGTACGTGTGCGTGTGTGTGTGTGCGTGTGTGTGTGTGTGTGTGTACGTGTGCGTGTGTGTGTGTGCGTGTGTGTGCGTGTGTGTGTGCGTGTGCGTGTGTGTGTGTGTGTGTGTGTGTGTTGGAATCGGATATTTGCTTTTACAAAGGAAATCCACAGAGAAAGGGAAATGCATGGTGCAGAATAAGTAAAATACTCAAACACACACAGAATAAGTCTGTTTCTAAATGGAGCCTCTGCTCCGGAGTTGGGGGGGGGGCAGCGATAAATAAACTGATGGAAAAGTGAATATTCCTTTGGTGGAAGTCTTTAGATTACACGCCCGGTTAGTCCTCAGCGTCCCCGTAGGACTCTGCTCAGCTCGGTGTGCTCGTACACGTGAGTTCAGCACAAGATAAAAACGTGTTGGATCATCCGGTAGTGAAACTAATCCACATTTGACGACACAGCGGGAAACAGGCAGGTTGTTTTGTCGTCACTCCTTCCTGCATCCAGGGGGTCAGGAGATGTGAAGCCGATTGGAGGAGCAGTTGAACCCCCCGAAACTTGAGCTTTGAAAGAAAACCTTCCAGTGAGTTAAAAAAGGTGAAAGGCAGAAATGTATAAAAACATTGTTAACATGTTAACTCTGTTGTTGTATTTGTAAACTCTGACACCACTTTGTGCAGAATAAAAAGTTGCAAACGCCTGCAGCTTCACTCCAACTAGAACATTTGGGTTTGGGTTTCTGCAGCTCCAGATGTGTTTTGTGTTCCACAATAAATGAGTTGAGTTGATATTTTACTGCAGAAAACACGCTCTGCTTATATATTCGATTCCTGAGTTCCAAACACCAAGTGAAATGTTTTATACCTTTACAGCACTTTATGAAAAGCAAATGCTCAAACAGTGACCTATGATCAGCTCATGAAGATGCATCCGATAACATGAAGGCCAAAAACAAATCATTTCGATAGCAAAGTGCAATAATCCAAACGGGATCATTAATAATTCATATGTTGCCATCTGACTTGAAATGTTGGATCGTGTTCTCAATGTCATGTGATCTACTGCATCAACGTACTTCAGGAACAAATATCACGAGACGGCCACAGAAAAGCTTTTAGAAACCACACAGGCATCCGTCAAGCTGCAAAGCTCCAATCAAGCCGAAGGTCCGTTCTTGTGTGTCCAAGCGCACCCTGTAGCGCTAGGACTCACCGGGTGTGTCGGCTTTGGTCCTCCACGGCCCCCCCCGGTCCTCCTGGCACCAAAGCAGCAGCCCGGTGATGGAGACGTTTCAGGGACTACGACGCGCTTCTGGCCAAGGGGCCATTTAGAAGAGGAGGGAGGGGGGGGGGGTCCCACGTCTCAGGGCCCCTAAGTGGACGGAAGGTGTTCCTTCAAAACGTAAAACGAGTCCCATAACCAACACACACACACACACACACACAGAGCCTTCTGGACGCCGATGATGGGTCTTGATTTAGATGGAAGAAACACACACACAAACACACACACACACACACAGCGTCCTACCCCCCAAAGAGAGTGCCAGGAGCAAAGCACTGGATAACAGCAAGCTTTTATGAAGATAAGGCAAGTTGCTGAGCGCGATAAAAGCCTACGGAAGAAAACGGCGGTGTGATGAGTGTGTGTGTGTGTGTGTGTGTGTGTGTGTGTGTGTGTGAACGTTTCCTAATGGACGTGATGACTCATCAGCGATGGGCAGCAAGGGATTACATGGAACAGGATTATATGAATGCAAGTATGAAAAGAGAAACAACACTGTGGAAGAGTTACTGGGAATGATGGTCATGTGTTGCGACCTTAGACCTTTAGAAAACCTCAAAAACATGAGAATAATGTTCTTAGAATGATCAAAAGTATTACTTTTTAAATAAGAGTATTATCTTTTGATCCTTCTACACCCCTGTTAACGCCTTTTCTCCTCGGGATGTTTTTTAGTGATTCATTGAAACGTCGTGATATATTGTTTTAATGTTTTCTTTTCAGACACAGAACCTTTTGACTTTGCCTCAAATTATTCACACAAAACGATTTGTGATCCCTTCGATAATCCATACACGTAGAATTGGAGAAGGGGGGGGGGGGGGGGGGGCGGCGGGGGCGGTACGACGTGGCCTCCGGCTGCTGCTGGTTGCTTTAGTTTGTTCTTAACCCCCCCCACACACACACACACGTTGTGTAAAGGCCATTAGTGCTCATTATTCCTGTGTGAGCAGGTCTTTAGTTTTACTTTCTCCTTCTGTAGCAGCACACCATTCTTCATCCAGCCCATCAGACCTCGCTGCGTGTGCTCGCTGACCGCAAACAGCTCTGTCGACATCGACACCGGCTCTGCGGCGCTTTCGCGCTGCAGAGAAGCCATGAAAATAATCTTGAAAAAGCTTGTTGACAGTCTGGATGATAGTGATAGTTATCATGCAAGTGGTCCATGAAAGAAGCAATCCAGCCGACCGCATTCATCTGGCAGCAAAACCAATGAAGACAAAGACAATAGCCGGGAGGACGGGGACATGGCCATCGACGCCTCAAAAAAGAGAGGGTGGGGGGGTGGGGGCAATAACATTGGTACAGCAGTATTGGACTTCACTTAATCCCCATCATGTGTTAATGTCACTGTGATGGTGTTGTGCGCTGCAATTACCACCCACTCATACATCGCACAGGCAGACAGGCACCCGAGCAGATGCTGCCGCTATGAAGACGGATCGCGGAGGGCTCGGCGTCCTCGTGGGCCGTGATGCCGCCGTGCACGGACACTGACACGTGCACAGTGTGTGTGTGTGTCTTTGGAGGCACTTTTTCCTCTTTTTGTGTTGTTTTCTTTGTGATCAGTGATGCCAGTAGTAACGCGTTACTCTAATCCGACAAGTAATCTAACGCGTTAGTATGTACAAACCAGTAATCACATTAAAGTTACTTGTCCAAGTCACTGTGCGTCACTTTTTAGTCATTAATAGTCAAATATATATTTGATTTCTTGCGTCCCTGTGAAGCCACGTAGATGCGACAATTGAGTCACGTTTTCATTTCATCGTTTGTCGGCAGCTGCTGAATGTAACTAATAGAGTAACTTGTAATCGAATTTAGTTACTTTTATCAATCAATCAATCTTCTTTTTAAAGGAGTAATCAGTAGTTTGTCTGTGCAGGTATGTGTCATTTTATTCATTGTATACTGTTTATACACTCAAAACTCTGTGTGTGTGTGTGTGCGTGCGTGCGTGTGTGTGTGTGTGTGTGTGTGTGTGTGTGTGTGTGTGTGTGTGTGTGTGTGTGTGTGTGTGTGCGCGTGCGTGCATCCTATTGATCAGACGCGCTGCACTGGCGGCTCTGGACCAATGGCCCCGCATTAGGCGGTCTGTCTCCCAGGAAGGAACCCCTCAGCCTGGGGAGACTATGATGCTGTGGCCCTGGGGGGGCTGAAGGCCTGGAGGGTCCAGAGGGGGAATTTTAGCTGACAGTGAAACCAATTAAATTACTCCAAAAAACCTGGATAAGGGAAATACAAGTCTGGCAGAAAAGCAGAAGTTGAGGCATTCGTTTGAACTCCGGTGTTCGACATTAAAGGTGAACGCGTCACGCGTCCACATCGCTAACGATGCAACACGCTAGCTGTATGTCGGCATGTATGACCCGTGCCATATGGGGCCTGGAGCATTCATTGGACACGCTGGTCTTCCATTAGAGGAGGAGAGAAGATGTGTTGCCATGGCAGAGGGGGATACATTACTGCAAACCTTTCAGGCCAAAACACAAATACACCTTGCAAAGGCTCCATCAAAGATGGAAGCCTCACCTTGTGATTGACAGGTCGCTACCATGTTGTCATATCCAGCAGTTTTCTGTGTTCAATCTGTGTGTTTTCAATTCGTAAAATATTTAATCGTTACATTTTGAGCACCTCAAGGTTATCTTGTGTGTGCTTAGCTCCGCCATCTGGTGTCGCTTCTGGTTGCAAAAAGCAAACATGGCGACAGCCAGAAACCAAGATGGCGACGGACGAAAGGCTTCAAAACCAACAACAAACGACCAACCGACCGATGGAGAGACGTCACTGTGACAGGTCCACTTCTTAGAGGGAGGCTGTGGTTTCTGGCTCTTTCTTTTGGCTCATAATTACCTTTTGGTTGGGACGATAATGATCGTCTCCATGACTACAACCAAGAAAACCGACCTCTCGGATTCTCGGGTGTTTAGAAATGCTCCTGCGCTCCGTATACACGCCGTTATCCATTATCCACGTCCTTCATTGCGCATCACGGTTTGACAAAGGGCTGATGATGCATGAAGCTTCACTCCAGCTCTTGCAGGAGTCCGGCTCGCTGCCTCCTCGCATTTCAAACCGCTGCCGCTTTTGGTTCCTTCCATTTCACACCCTTCAAGACGGAGTTTTTCCAGCATCGTCTCCGACGCGTCTGTTGCCTCCATCTTTCCTCCGTCTCTCCAGTCATCCCACCCTGGTGTCATCTCCCTCCTTAACCACCCCCCCCCCCCACCTCCCCCGCACCCCAGTCTGACATACCGCTCTCACGCCTTTCAACAGCAACGTTTTCGGAAATTGTCGCCTTTTCTAAACCACAATTATCAAATGTTTTTTATTGAGTTACTTCCACATGTTGAGGTGTTTGATAATCTCTTGTTAGATACAATTCATTAGAATCCAGCTGACAAAAATCACAACTTTAATTTGGTGTTTCTTCACCCCCCCCCCCTCCCCCTCTTTCCCTTCCAATTTCATCTCCCTGGTTTTCTATTTTCTTGGGAAATAAAGTTGTGTTAGAGCAGAGAAACGTCCGACAGGCTGTGATAGACTGAGAACCCTGGAGATGGTCTGAAAATCTGCAAAAATTGCTCAATTTTCTCCCACATTTCCTCCAGGAGTGAAAGCACGAATGTTTATTTCCTTGAATTTTGAAAATGAATATGAAAATAATAAATCATTAAGCAAATAGCTGACATATTGCGTGTAAACAAACCTGTTGTATAGAATGTTGTGCGTTGTTGACCTTTCTCGCTGAAGCGGTTCGATAATGGAGGTACTGTGCAGGACATGTTCACACATTTCAAACCATAGAAGAAGGCGAGATTGCAAAATGGTGAACTGGGTCTCTGATATGAAATATTATTTTAGGCGGCGGAGGCGAGGGGACATCGTCAAATGAATGACAATGAGATGACATTTGTAAGCTGTAGAAACAGGTAATTCTGTGTTGAATGAAGAAACGACAACACGCTGCACGCAATTTCAAACTATGAGACAATGTACAGACAACGGCGCACCTTTCTATGTGCAAACACGTTCCTTTTTCATGCCCTCCACCAATTATTAACGTCTCTGTATCGATGTGGAGAGAGAGAGAGACAAAGGGAGAGATATGAGGTCGCCTCATTCCAGCCAACCCTGCTCAGGACATAAATGATTCATGAATCATACATACAGCACGTTAAAGGTCAAATGCATGTTAAAGTATTCCACAAGTGTGTGTGTGTGTGTGTGGGTGGGTGGGGGAGGGGGGGGTCATTGGAAGAAAACAAACACATGGCGGTAATAACAGAGGAGGTGATGACCTTGTGCCGATAGTTGGTGAATGGGGGGGGGGGGGGTCACACAATATGTGTGATATGAGGGAAAACGTGTGGGCAGCAGGCAGCAGACGACGGCTCACTTATCAACAACCGAAGAAGGACCGTATTCGGTAGATTGGGGTTTTTTGGGGGTCAAGAGTATTTCTTTAGTCAGTGAGGGACGGAGACAACGTCCCTGGAAAACCAATCCCAACTCTGCAAAACATATTCATCTCGATATTTGTGCAAACGACGTGGAAGGGTTGCACTGAAGGGCGGCCATTGGGCTTCATTAACGCCATTTAACAAAATGTCAAGATTTAATGATGTCTCACAGACAGAAATGCCATTTCAATGTAGAAGCAATACATTGTTATCATAATTCGCTGTATATACATGTTTAAATAAACAGTATGGTGTTGTGACTGATACACAAGACTGTCACACAAAGGTGTTAAAAGATCAGAAGTCTGACAAACAAAGCAAGTGGAGATTTTAAGTTTGTTGTCTGGTTAAAACCCGTCAAAAGTGTGCCTTTCATCTCGATTGCCGTGCACACTCATTATTGAAGAGTTCATGTGCTCCTCCTCTGTCTGCACTCTTGACAACGCCTGTGCTCTTTTATTTACTCCATCCACCCCCCCCCCCCCCCCCCCCCCCGACGCTTTCTGCATGTTGCTTTGTCCATTATTGACAGCACGGCTTTTCCGGGAGTGTTCGCGGCCCGTCAGAGACACTCAGGTGAGACGGCCGAGGACACGGAGCTAATGGCACCGGTACGGGAAGAGTTCACCCAGAAGCACTTAAGACCAACTGTAGGGAGAAAGAGGAGAGGCTTTAAGGAAGGAATTAAGGAAAGGAGGAGGGAAGGAGGGAAGGAAAAGGCAAACAGACAGCAACAAAATCTTCAGAAGACAAAAGCCGGGGGGGGGGGGATCAGGAGGGCGAGAAGCGATTCCCCGATGCTGACATGTCAAAGGCGCACAAACACACACACACACACACACACACACACACACGCACACAAAGCTGCTCCTCCTGACGCGCGAAAGCCCAGGAAAAACTGTGATGTCTCTGGTGGCAGGTTGCAAAAAGCTTTCCTCCTCGGCTGCATGTGCTCACCCTCCTTCCTTCTCCAGCCCTCCTCCGTCCATCTAAAGGTCCATTAGATGGAATAACTGCAATCGGCCCGTGCTGTTTCCCTGCTGTCGGGGGCCGAGATTGAATTCAGGGTGTGGATTTAATGAACCCAACAAGTGCGTCCTGCAGGCTCCAATGTTATTTGAGCATCACTCTCGAGGGAGCCGGGTTTGAGGAGGGGAGAAGGGAGAAGGAAACGAGGGAGGAGGAGGAGGAGACAAAGAGGATTTGAAACAAACAGATGTGACGGAGAATAAAGACGTGTCCTTCTGTTCTTGGTTAAGTCTGTGGTGAGGAAATGAACCTAGTTTGGGTTCAAATGTCCACAAATAACTATGAAGATTAATAATGGAGTTGCAATGCAACGCAGAAAACTATATTAATAGATGGTGGAAAGGCCGATTGGGGAAGATGTTGGAAAAAGTAAGATTATACAGTTAGTAAGAACTTCTATTAAAGAGGACATAACGTCTTTGACTGATCCAGAGATGAATGCTTTGATGATGAGAAAGGATCCCTTCAGCTTAAGCTCGTCTCTTTAATAATAGTAATAATAATAATAATAATAAAGCACAGTGCCAACAGTCACCCGCTCTCCTCCGCCGTCTTCTCTCTTGAGTGGGTTTGAGATGTTGAGCCCACACACGGCGAGGTCAAAGGTCACGGCTAGTTAGGGAGACAGTGAAGGCAGCGCCACAACAGACAGTCAGAACATGTGTTTAAAATACAGTCACGCAAGCGGTAACCACATATTATAGGTAAGTTATGAACATGTGTGTGTGGTCTGGTATAGTTCTTAAACATCTTCATATCCACCCTGTGGTTTTGTGTTTGTCCAAAGTCGCTGGATTCTAATGCAGTTAGTTCATTAGCTTGATCTCACACACACACACACACACACACACACACACACACACAACCTGCCGAGTGTTCTGCAGCATGTTCAACACAACCTCCTTGAGGATGCTATGGAAACAGTCTCCTCTCAGGAGAACGGCATGTGTCGGTTCAGCAGACCGGCACATTCTGACACATTCAATGTGCATCCAATGGTGCTCAAATTTGACCTGCGGTGTAATCCTCTCCTCCCGCTTCTTCAGACGCGGTCTATTTGTAGCTGGGCTGAAATCTGATGTGTGTGCAATGCATCAAAACACACAAACACGGTTGCGGGAGTGATGAACGTCATATTTTAATACCACAACACACGTAAAAACACAAAATCCCTTTTCAATTAATCGGGGCGTCCTCTGGCCCGATCTACTGAAAGCCAACATAATGGACCCGAGATAAACCACCCCCATTTCCCCTCGAAGCCTGTTTAGGGAAGTCAGGGAGGAATATAAATGAGAGAGGAGATGCAGCGGATCAGAGGAGGTGATACGCTGAGGAGAAGCATGTTTATATCGCTGAGAGGAGAAGGGATATTAGATACAAATTATTCATGCGCTTGCGCCAATCCTCATCTCATGAGGAAGGTCCATTTGAAGCTCGAGGACAACGTCAAGAGTCGAGTGAGGGGATGGAAAAGCAGAGCCGCCTCATATTCGGAGACTTTTACATGGCATCGCTGAGAGAAGGAAACTGCAAACGTAGTGTTTTTTTTTTTTAAATCAACCTCTTTTTAAACAAACGTAAAAATATCAGAGACACAAAGAACACAATGGAAACCAACGTCGTTGCTAAGTGGTTGAGTGTCTGTCTGTGAGCGAGTCATAAAAAGCCGTCTATCTCCATCCCCATCTCAGCTGCTTTGGATGGAAACATTAGCAGCGTCCCGGAAGCATCCAAAAAACGGCTCATTAGAACCAGTTCGGACCTTAAAGAACACGACGGGTCGCTTCCTGTCTGACGTCGTCTTCGACTTAAAGCTGCACGCTGGGAACCTCCATTCAAAGATGTTTCTCTTCCTCACAAGATGTCTCTTTGGAGGGTTCTATTAGGACTTCAGTTGCATTAAAAGCTTCAGGTCCTCTGTCCCCCATTCGCATCGTTGGAAATGACTGGGAACATTGAACTAAGGCACCTGTCCTAATCCCTCCCTTCAGGTGAGCGTTCGACTGAGCAAGTGGCGCCCGTAGGGGAAATCGAGGCGGGCGCTCGCCGGGGCTGACGGATGTGAAACCGAAAACCGCGTTAAAGCGTCCAAGAAACACGGCGGCGGAGCGGGCGGAGACGGACGGAGACGGATGGGGGACGTAACGCGGGCCGGCGCCGGGGGGGGGGGGGGGGGGGGCGCCGGCTGATCGATGGGAGATGACTGACAAACGGCGGGGATGGCGCACAGGCCTCTCGGTGTGTGTCTGTTTGTGTTACCGGATGCGATGCAGGCCAGAGAGCCCTCGTCGTGCATCTTCTTACACACACACACACACACACACACACACACACAGGGAGGAAGAGATCTCAAGTGGTCCTCTTTAAAATTAGCTGAATAATTCAAAGAATTGACGGTGGTTGAGGGTTTTTTCTTCTTCTGCGTATTCATCTCCTCTCTTGTTTTCAATCAGCCTCTCTCCTTTGTGCCCCCCTCCCTTCACCCTCTTTGCAGGGGGCTTCTTGTGGCGGTGTCTCACACTTCTGACGGCTGTTTTTGATATTCACGATAAGAGACGCAGCAGGGGGCTCGTTGCAGGAGGAACGCGTCGAGGGACCGCGAGGCGAAGCTGACAGAATCAAGACCACTTTGGCGCTTAAAGGTGTCACGAGAGCTGCGGTCATGCGGCCGCTAATGCGGATGAAGTCGGAGCCTTGGTGAGGCGAGTGTTTTTCACATCTGGGTTTTCGGGATTGACGCCCGTGTCTATTTTCCCTCTGAATGTTCTTCAGTGTCGCCGTGGTTCAGGGGTCAGAGATTGCATTTGGCTCGGTGAGAGGAGGTCGGACAAAAAAATCCCAAGCAGGAGATACAAAGCCAACGAAGGGTACCCACCTCTCTCTCTCTTTATCTCTCTCTCCCTCCCATCCTCTCTCTCTCTCTCGTGGCCCTAAAAGGTCAGAACTTTGCCAGACTTGTAGCGGCTGGCTGACTGGCTGAAGCCCAATCAAGCGTGCCAGACTACTTCCCCCAAACTGACACACACACACACACACACACACACACACACAGACACACACACTCTATTCCCTGGTGTTGACAGGGTGTCATTTGTTACACAGACATCTACTCTCCTTCACTGGCTCGGCTGGACCACAGTTTGTTTTGTTTTGTCGTGTTCTGCTCGCTAAATAGGAGACAAAAGAAGGGAAAATAGCCCGGGACGCGATGGCGGGAGAGAAGGGAGATGAAGACCATCGTGTCTCTGCCGTCTTGTGATCATTACGCCGCTGAATCTGCAGCAGAAAAGCAGTGAAATAAGTCACCTTGTTGGTGAAAGATTGCATTTATATTTAACAGCGGTCAACAACCTTCTGATTTTCTTGTAATGTATTAATCAGTTGGGCAATAGCACGCAATCTGACCTTTACGAGGGAACCTTGGAGCTTCCTGTTCGTTATAACGAGGAAACGGCTCAGTAAATGCTTTATTTAGACGGCTCGGTTCATGCTTGGTGTGACGGAATGTTCAATTAACCCTTGAGCCCATAAAAGCAGCGCGGCGTGTCTTGACCCCCTTGAGATGGTTACCGTTACCTTTAAAGGTACCTTGACGCCTTCCAACGTCCCTTCCCTCGTCGAGCAGCGTATCCCATCACGGCGCTTCCAGGCGGGAGGAGAGGAGACGAGATCGGGAGAGAGAGAAGGAGGAGGAAAGGAAGAGAGATGACTCGCCAAGTGATGCATGGCGAAAGGGTGGGAAGGGAGAAAGAGGGGGAGATGAGGTAAACGAGGGGTGGGGAGAGGACGGGGGACCGCGTGGCGGAGGGAGACACAGTCCATCATGCACCCTGTCTCTCTGTGAAAAGACGAAGGACAAAGTTTAACCGGGATTTATCGCCTGTGTCTCGTCACTGGAATAAGGCTCGAGATATATAGATCACCATGGAGGACGCATGCAGACTCCATGCACCTGAGCTGGGGTCAGTGCACTGAAAGATTGACAGGTGTCACTCATACAGAGATGATTTGATTTAACCAGAAAACTGTTTATCAACTTCTATGGTGTCTCCAATGTGACTATATTCTACTTCTAGTTCATTCTGTTTCAATCAGTTTCCTTTCTAGAAGCGTTTTATACGCTTGTGTTTTCCCTCTTGAAACAACAACAAAATATAGCTCTTTATTTCTGTATAACTTTAAAAAATAAGGGCTTTGGATTGAGAACAGCAGAGTGAAGATTCACAATGTGCATTTGGAGTTGGTAAAGCATAATTACACAAGCTGTTTAATATTCATTAAAGCTATTTAGTGAAGATGAAATATGAATGAAATGATCAACACCATTCAGGCAATACACAAGAACTATTACAGAGATAAAAGCCAGTAAATGGACAGTGTGTTTAATGCTTCAGTTCTGACTTCTTTGTGTAACACTGCAGATTTCAAGCCAACGTGAAAGCAAATTCATCTTTAAAGGTTCACAGTTTGACGAATTCCCCCAAATAGCAAGAAAACCCGTAAAAATGCCTCAGGGGGGCCGTGCAGGGAAACACTTTTTGATTTATTAAAGCGAGGGTTAAATAATCATTCATTCGTAATGATTTTGAAGCAGCAGGTTTTACCTTCTTCGACCCACTAAATAAATTGTTTAGCAGCACGTCGGCCTATAAATAAAACACGCCATGTGCTCGGCTGTGTGTCCGCGGTTCTGTGGACGTTCGTCCCAGCGTCCCCACGGGACAGAATGGTGCCCCAGCTATTTAAAGGACACAGGACGCACAGTCTGTGTGAACATGTGGGTTTTCCTGTGTCTGAGTGAAGGAATAATCAAATCATTGCATTTGAACACTGGAAGGCACTGAGAGAAAAGTCTTCCATTCCAATTTTTAACTTCCTCACATGAGAGGAAGGTGAAAAAGTCACGGAAGGACACCATTGTCAACATAAGTAACAGCATCACATTGAGTGACATTTTTTAAAGTTTTTGCCATATTGACATGACTGTTAACATTGAGTTTAATACAATCCCCAAAAATCACTCATTTCATGCACATGGTAAAATAAATAGTTTGAGACATGTAGTTAAATGTGAACAAGGAGGCGGCCCCTTTGGGAAAAACATTCACATGTGAGCTGGAACCATTGACCCACCAACCAGTTCATCAGCGATACGCTTCAGGAACTCGGACAAGGAGAAGAGTGAAGAGTTCACGTTTGAGCTAATAACGAGCATGTAGCATGAACCACGTGCTAGCAGGTCCCAGGTAGGCCTCGTGTCGTTTAGCTTCATGCTAACGTCGTTGCTAAGCTACAGCCACCAGCCTGCAACCCCAAACAGGTTCTACACCACCATGTAAGCTGAAAACATTCTGCATTCTCCGGAGAAATATGTTGACATTTATATTCCAAACATGTGTCAATAGCTGCTGTGTGTTGTGAACAAAACTGTGCAGAAACTACTATAAAACCCAGCAACAGCTTCCCCATTGGTTTATGCGAGTTGTTTTGTCTACTTTGCACATTTACATAAAGTGTAATGTTCCTCAGCGTGGTCCCTGGAGTTGTGTCTGTGCCCACGGTCGATATGCTGCAGGTCTGAAATGCACTGAATGCAACGCCGCAGCTTTTGCACCAAAGCTCCTCTTCTTTTGGCCCAGTGAGAGCCGCCGTTGGTGGGTCTGGGTTCGAGGGGGGGCGTGGACATCAGACTCCATCATGGTGATGGTGATTCACAGCAGATGGATCTGGAGAAACCGAGAGTGGGAGAGAGAGGCATGGCACGAGGTGTGTGTGTGTGTGTGTGGGGTGGGGGGGGGTTGAGAGAACGTGGAAGTCTAGACTGCAGAGGGTGTGCAGCTCTGTGGGAGGGTTGTGATTGTAATGACTGCAGTAAGGTTACGGGTCTAATTAGTGGAGGGGCCGTGCAATCAGGCAGCATTACTGTACAAATACTTTGGAAAAGTCAAAAGAGGTTAAGAAGTTTTGTGCATCGGAGTCTGGTCTCCATTATGGTTCCTAACCAGCGCTCGCTAACAACCTGCTGTGTCTTTCATTGTTCCTTTTAATATGTGCACACTGTACCTACTGAAACCCAAACAGTGTTGTATCCTGGATGACAAAGATCACTAAAGCTGAACAAAGTAGTCTTTTGAACCACTTTTGAGCCTCTTCTTTCCTTGACGTTGTCCTAGCGATGTTTCCTTTTCCGGCATTCCCATCCCTCATCCCTCTTCTCTTTGACGTTGAGAGCCACGAAATCACAGCGTTTTAAGGGCGGCCGGAGAGGAGCTGGTGATTCGTGCCGAAATGAGACGGCCACAGCTGTCCTCATTTCCCCGCTGCACAGGTGAACTGCCCCCCCCCCCCCCCCGCCCCCCCGCCCCCCCCCGTGGCCGAGGTTGTGACCGGAGGACGGCAATCATACATCATTCGGAGGATACGGGGAAGCTGCTGCGAGGTCGCGGGGGTCACGGGAGGGAGGTTTAATGAATGCCAAATTATCCTCGCCGCCACCGACCGCCCTCGGGGGGGGGGGGGCAGAAAGTGCCGTGCGCGGACACACACAACACCCACAATATCACACACACACACACACTATGATAACTGTGTCTGTTCCTCCTGGTGCTCTTTGCCCCTCGTGGGTGCATGGGGTGCTGCCCCTGTCGGGATGTGCGTCTGGCTGTGGTCAGGACGCAGTCTGATTGATGGACAGGACGAGAGGGCGGGGCAGGGCAGGTAGGGGTCGGGGATGGTTCTCTTTGACAAAGATGGACCGTATTGGTCATTTCAACCAAAACCCCAATGGTGTCCTTTAACTAAACCTGTGTAAATATGGGAGTAGTGCACGTGTCATGACTCAATCCACGAGGGTGAAATGTCACATGGAGTTTTGTTTGAGGACACGACGACTTACTGAGCTCCAAATGTCACGAAACGAATGCAGGAACAATCCAACGACGCGTCGCTGTCCTCTTTCTACCAGTGTCCTGTTTACATGGTGGATTGATCCGAAGGGAAAGTGACCCCCATCCGCTGTGCTGCAGATGGAACATGATGTCTGCAGCTAGCTCAGCATATTTCTCTATTCACTTCTTATTCCATCATTTCTCGTTTCAGCGGCAGCAGAAACAACAGGAAGCTTTAGAATGTTCCTATTGATGGGTGCAGGTCCTTCATACATGAGCTTCTGGTGCATCTTTCTATACATGGGTTTATCTTGTGTACCTGCTGTGCAAAGCACATTTTGTTACTTATGCCTGTGGCTGTAATAGACTACGAGGCACAGTTAACATTCCATTCATGCTTGTCATCAGGCTTTTTGGCCGAGATGGGAAACCTCTTCACATCCTCTTTGAAGAACTCCACTTTGATAAAGTGTCTTCATCACACCATTGGTTGTGTTTGTTATTTTTTCATGGGATACCATTTTTATTAAGTGTCATGGAATTCCACCGGTTTCCATTTCTGATGTTACTAGCATGACCATTTCTGGTATCGCGAAGCTAAAGACTTGGTTCAGACTCCGAACTGCTCATACGACTTGTTGAGTAATTGAATCCCGTACGCAGCCTTGTTCTGTGACCACAGAGCTTTAAAGTGAGCCCTTCACATGTCCTCCTGTCTGCCGCGTTGGGTTAGAATGTATGAATACAGGAGCAGGTCTCCATCCTCCCCTCCTCTCCTCTCTCTATCACTTTGCCCCCTCCTATTTTTCCATTTTACTGTGACTTTAGCTCGTAACTGACACCCTTTGGACACTCAAAACAGACTGTTCTTTTAGAATTCAGTCTCCCAGAGATCAGTAAAACCCTCATGACTCACTGGACCTCAGCTGTGGGTCAAATAGACTCACATCACTTCCGATGGAGCCGTCAGATGAATATTGCACTCTATTTATTCATAAAAGTCAGGGTGACTTGTTGCTGCTGTATTTAAATCAACGGGGAACCAAATGTGAAGGCTTCAGTTTGACTCCACTCATCTCTAAAAAATACTATATTACACTCACATCAGCTTTTGTGAGGAAACAGATGACTGATTACTGGTGATGAGGTGGCTGCCATGTTCAGATTCTCCATTAAAGAGCAACGTGGTCGTCATTGTGCTGTAAATTAATTAGTGATCACGAATGTCACGTTGTGTCGATGAAGGCCTATAAAAGATGGACCCTACTGGGGAAAATATTTTTTTTCATATATTTTTGTTGTTATGGTCTGGACACTTTTGGACAGGTTTAAAATATGTTACAAAATAATAACAGAAAATCATAATCATGAAATAATTGTATCCCACATGTGAAAAATCTACATTATTAGCGTATTTGTTTTTTGAGTTACGGCCAGCGATGTGTTTTTTTTTTGTAATGAGTTCTCCTGTAAGTCAAAGTGTATCTTCCTGCCCAGATTAATGAAGGCCCCCCCCCCACCCCCCCCCGGCGGTCCCGAGTTCCGACAGTAGCGACCCGAGAGATGTCTGCAGCGCTGAGCCATAACCAGATAATCGGTTTAGAGACGCGCGGCTGAATACCGAGGCCACCAATCGGTTGCGTCCCGTCTGATATCAGGCGCAGCGGCTTCCAGCGGATCGGCCCGTTTCAGATCGGAGGTCCGGGCAGTTCTCAGGCTGCTTTGATGCCTCCGGTTGGAGGCCCGGAGCCGCGCGACTGCAACCCGGCTAATTAGTGCGGGGCTATTCCTTTAAACTTTACCATTAACTTTGCGGGTCAAACATTTATGTCGGGTGTGAGGAGGAGTGTTTGTCTGAGCTTTGCCACGGTGAGAGCCAATCAAATGTGTTAAAAAGCACTTTGTATATTACGCCGAGGAAACATGGCACTCCGTTAAAGAACGTGTGACAAGAGAAAAAAATCCAATATTTATAGCACTCACAGTTTTATTAGCAGCAATAAAGTCTGCGTGATGTTAACAGAGCTAGTTAGGCAGAGACTGATGAGCAGAGACGCTCTCACAGACACACACACACACACACAAGAGGAGGACTGTCTGTTTCGGTCCGTCCTCCTCTCCCTCCGATGCGAACAGGCAGGCGGCCGCTAACGTACCTGCTGTCGCTGCTAGCTGTCCAACACAACGGCAGCCACAGAGGAGCAAAGGTCGACCGTGTCCGCGGGTCCCCGAAACGCTACATGTGTGTGTGTGTGTGTGTGTGTGTGTGTGTGTGTGTGTGTGTGTGAGCAGAGCTAACAGCCATGAGAGCAGGCCGAGGTGTGGTGGACCGCTGTTGTATTGTAAACATCTTGAGGCAATTTACATTCTAACGTTTCTATCAACAGTGATATCAAAGTGTGTGTGTGTGTGTGTGTGTGTGTGTGTGTGTGTGTGTGTGTGTGTGTGCACGTCTGTGTGTTTGAGGCCTTCAAAGCAGCTGGATTTTCCAGTTAATGACTGTTCACTTCAAACACACAAAGGCCACCGTACATCCGTCCCCCATCTGCGTCGCATCTTCTGTGCCTCGAAAAGTTGCCGCTCGCATCTCTGGAGAACTCTCCAGCTGTGTGTGTGTGTGTGTGTGCGTGTGTGTGTGTCTGTGTTGTGGGGGGGGGTGTTTTGACAATGATAGAGCGGGAGTCATAGCAAGACAGCTGCAGATGTTGTAGGACTGCTGAATCCACATTGTGAGTGTGTGTGTGTGTGCGTGTGTGTGTTGGATTGTTGTCAGCATCTTTCCAAGTTAAACGTGTCAACAGACGGATGAGGAAAACACTGCTAAATATAGAACGTTAATTTATGTGGACAAAATATTCCGCCCGCCGAGGTTTGAGATCTCAGATATTTCACTAGTATTCCTACATCACTGTGTATTCAAAGCTTAACTAATAACATATGTGAGCGATATGTATTTACATGAATATTACATGTGAATAAAATGGATGTAAAGTTTATAAAGAGTGCTACTCGTAATGCAGAAAGGCAGACAGGTGGAGTGTAATGCATGTATTAGACGTTATTTTTGGGATAAAGAGAGGGAGAGCAGAGGAGCTCATTGTCACGCTGAGACAGCAACAGGCTACGCTCCCACGTCTGTGACCCAGAAATCACATGAGGTCCGCCCCCATCGAGAATGCTCCAATCACATCGCCAGATCTCAGAGGAGACGAGGAGACAAGGAGAGAGGGTGGGGGGGGGGGGGGTTGCACAGGTGTGCTCTACGCTGCGGGGACAGATCGCACCCAAAGAACGCACCATAGAGGTGGACATAAAGACGTCTCCGGTAGAGACGTGTCAATCCCACTAAGCCCCGCCCTAAGCCCCGCCCTAAACAGCGCCGCTGCTCTATGGTCTGTTTGACTCCAAATGGACCATCATCTGCCAAATGAACATCTACTTGAGTCTCTTTCTTGGTTGGGGCAGCTTTTAACCACTTAGTTAGAAAACAACGCTGAAAGCACTTTACAGGAATATTAGCACCGACCGCAGCACTGACATTATTGATATTTATTTAGTGAAATAAACATTTTAAACTGAATTATGAATGAATCACACTCACACACTTGCACTCTGTCTTCTGGTGGGTCATTGAGGAAAGAGGCTCTCACCATGTGTGTCCGAACGCTGCACAGTCACAGGTATGTCTGCCTGTCTGATACCCACCAGACGGCATTCCAGGCAAACACTCAAGGGGGGGTGAGGGGGTGGGGGGGGGGCTTCATCTCGCCCATCATCTCCTGGCTCTTTGTAACTGAGCTGCTACTTTTCAGAGGCCTCTTCCTGTGAATACGCGGACTGCCAAGTGCGGGGGGGGGGGGGGGGGGCGTCATGCCAGCGCAGGTCTGAGGCCTCATGCAGCCGCCGTAATCAAGCCTCGGCGAAAAATAATCTCTTCTGGCTCCGTGTTTGTCAGTAAAGCCAATTTGATGAAAAACGTCTACGGCATCTACGAGCAAACGGGAAACCGGAGCCCGAGACGACTGAAACGTTTTGTCGGGTTTATGAATGGGCTTCAAAGGAATTTCAAGATTTCTTTTTTCATGAAGTCCTTTAAAACTTTTAATTCTTCAGAAGGATAAAGGTTAACAGAATCAAACTGTTTATTCAAAATCCTACTGCTCCACGCTTCCATTTGCACTGAAAAGGGAGGTTTGTGGTGACGATAAAAGTGTGACGGTGCTTCCTGATAATTATACATTGGGAACACAAAAAAACTCAACAAAAGATCTAGCTCAAGTTAGCTTGGCTAGATAAAGGAGCTAACAGCTAACAAGTTGACCGTAGATGCCTTTAAGCTCCATTCAGTGAATAGGAATTTGGTAAATTATTATTATTTTGAAATGACAATGAAATCCCAGTAACCCCTCTTCCATGGTACTGGTATCCACTCATACATCTCTGGTACTGTGATATCGATAAACATTGAAACGAACCAACGGGAAACGACGACGGACAACTGGATGAAGACATTGATATCTTCTCATGAATTGTACTTGCTACACTATAAAATCAAACCTTAAACTCTTAATTTTGCTCACTTTGCACATTCCTCCCATTACGATCGAACGCGTTGAAGTCGATCTTGATGACCGCGCTGATGAGTTCCCACGGGCGCTGCGGTGCTCTCAATCCAGCGTCTCCCATGCTTCTCCTGCTCCGTTACACCTGCATCCCCACGGAGGTCCTCTCCGAGCAGCACAGCTTCCCGGAGCTGCTGCTTGGTTTCCTGGTGGAGCTTCACGCCTGCACAGGGTTCATTATCGCCCTCAATCGATTTAGAAGTTTGCATAAAAAAAAAAGCCCAGGTCTCTGCCGTCCTTTAATGCATAACAATGAGACCACCAATAACCCCTTTGTGAACGTATATTCGGGAGAGCTTCCTCTTTCTCATTCACCAGCTCCCCACACAGGGTGGGCATTAAAATATGCCAGCGAGAGAGGAAAGACAAGGCGAACGTGTGCATGCTCATGAGCTCACGCGAGAGACGGGAAGGACGTCAGAGCGGGGAGAGAAGAAGAAGGGAGGAGAAGGAGCGTCCCCCTTAAGAGAGGATGTTGCAGGGGGGGAAGGCGGAGGGAGGAGTGTTTCGTCCTCCCTCACCACCGCTTGTTAATCTCTGCGGATTTGACATTTGAAAAACTTACCGCACACACACACACACACACACACACACACACACACAGCCTTACTCCCACAGCGATGTGTCTGTAAATCCAGCGCTACTCCTGAATAGACTCAACTTCTCCTTGACTCTAAATCCCTCCTGAAACACACTACGGGACAACGAGTACGCTGTGCTGAAAAGATCACCTTGAACAAACAACTTGGGCTTTGCATGGAGAATTATGAGCAACGACATGGAGGTCATGGTGGACAGTGATGCCTTCAAGCCCAGCGTCCCATGCAGGAGAACCGTTTGTGCTGCAGGTCCTGCAGGAGCTCGTGTGTCTTTTATGCAGCGCGTCGGGGTGGTGACTTGGGGAAAGGACGCTGTCACGCTTTGCATGCGATAACTTCACATTATCATGTGATTCTAACACGTTGAATCTCCGAAGAGGCACCACCGCTTGTGTCCACGTGGAGCGCAGAGACAAAAATCCAAAAGCGCCAAATCCAGTGCAGGTCAACAGCGTCGTGTTTTAAGGACGGGACAGAGGAGGCCTTTTGAGGTCAGTGATACTTCCAGTCGTATCAGATGCATGCTGGGTAGCCGATGACATGGCCACGATGCCGTAGGGTGCAGGGTCTGCACACCAGGTAGGTTTACCTCTGAAACAGCTCTCTGTGTGGTTGGAGTCGTGCTGCCACATGTGTTTGGACAGAAATGCACAATGAAGACTTTTTTACATATTTGCCCGGCCAACAAAAAAACGATATTGAGGCAATATGCAAACTGACAAAGTATGAGTATTGAAGTGTAATATCAAAGAGAAAACAAAAATGTTTGGGGAGAATGTGCAGTTGTGTTCAAATGAACTTTAGAGCTGGAAACAATTGGTTGGCTTGGTCTCAAGGATACAATCATGTTCTTTTTTTTAATAAAACAATAAAGGCTTTTTGCAAAATAATGGTATACAGGATAGAGAAGATGAACTTTGTGCTCTGAGGATAGATAATATGTTTGCTAATATGGCATAAATCATCACTGTGGTGTAAAAAAAAGCATGAAGGGTCGGGATGCGAAAATAATTCAAAAGAAGTCTGATGAGAGTTCGGCTGAGGATTCAATCGGCTCACAGCTCCCATGTGTTATAAGAAGTGGCAGACCGACCAAATGGATTCCAGAGAGGATCCTCAGCAGGTGTGTGTGTGTCTGTGTGTGTGTGTCTGTGTGAGAGTGTGTGTGTTTGTGTCTGTGTGCGTGTGTGTGTGATCTTGAGCTTGCTAGGCAGCATAATGGAGGCCATGGATACAAAGGGGACAGACAGAAAGTAAGAGCGAGCAATGATCACATGACAACCCCCCCCCCCGCCCCCCCCACTTGCATTCAGTTTCATCCCTCGTCGTTGTGACATCATCGTGTGACTTGGTGAGTTCACGGCGCTTTCACAACGTAAACCAAGCAGAGTTTATAAAACAGACTCCTCCATTAACCATTCCACGCTGACATGACCCTGAACATAACTCCGCCCTTTCACGCCATCATGTGATCCGTTTTTGGGGAGCTCCAATTGGTGGACTTGGTCTTTGGGAAGAGGAAGAATGTTGTCAAGGACCATTGACTTTGTGTGGGGTTCTGCTGTGTTCCAGCTCGTCCGGGAACATCAAAACGATGGAACTGTTTTGTGTAAAACATTACAGTAAAAATAGAGAAGTAACAACAAACACATTAAGCTCTACATCCTCGACAAATGAGATGTTCTCAGTTCAAGTTCCCTCAAATCTCCTGAAGGATTGGAGCACTCAACACGTCTACTTACGAGCGTTAACGTCATTCACATAGATGCTTGTCAAAGTGTGTCTGTGGGTATGGTTCATATCTGAGGCAGCTCGGTGCCAGCCCTGTCAATCACTCAGATAACTACCCCCCCCCCCCCCCTCCACACTGGACCACCCAAGGTCCAATCTGTCAGTGTGAGTCTGAGAGAGAGACAGTTGTTTTCTGTCCAGCGGACGTCTCTGGCCCCCACCCCGAACCATCCATCAGCAGACAGAGAGCGATGGGGTTCCAGCCAAACCGAGGGAGCGAGTCAGGGGCGACTAAACGGTTGGACAGTTGGAGGCAGTACGAGGAGGAAGGGGGGGGGGGAGGGGGGGGGGCAGACACAGACACACAGAGTGACCATGGAGCGGGAGGTGAGATGTCTCTCCAGCTGGTGTCCGTGGGACGGCGTGTTCCGTTTGATCGACTCGAGTAAAAAAAAAACGCGCGGGGGGGGGGGGGGGGGGGGGGGTTAAAGCAAAAGCGCCACGATGTCGCGGGAAGTTTCAGCGAAGGCCACAAAAGTCTCCCGCAGTGTTCACTCACTCTGAGAATCTTTTTCGCTCTTGAATAACGACAATTAACATAAATGTTCTGTTGCTTCAACCTTGTCCTCATCTTTTGTAGTTCCCACGTTTGCCTCGTAATAAAAGAATGAAACTCTTTTGGAGAAAAGACAGTAACACACACGCACACACACACACACACACACACGGCTGCATTTGACCTCAGTCCAACAAGCACAAAGATGCACTACACGCACAAATGCACGTGTACATACATATGTGCATATAAGCATGCATGCTCCGTGGTCTTGAATTGGTTCGTCACCTGAGTTTTTTACTCATTTGTTTGACATAGAAAAACAAGGCGAGAGAGAGAGAGAGAGAGAGAGAGAGAGAGTATGTGCATGGCAGCCTCATAACTCAAGTAATTCCACAGTGGGTGGTTGTGTTATGCTATTGTGTTACAAACATGACAAATCGCTAAATCACTGCTCGCTAATTGTCCCCTGAGCCCGGAAACACAAGCGCCTCGTTGCGGGCTAATTGTCACCCGGAGGGAATGCACACACATCCGGCAACACGCTCTGCTATTAAGAGCCGATCCATAATAGATCACTGATCACCTCACGACAAGCCGGGGGGGGGGGGGGGGGGGGGGGGGAAGCCGGGTCAGCTCAACAGCTCCGTCCCGCCCGAGTCGTCTAAAGGGCCAATTAGCTGCGTCCCGTCGGGGGGTGGGGGGGGGGGGGGGGGGGGGGAGCGGCCTCGTTGGGCCTCGGGGGCCGTTGACTTGAAGACTGCAAACACATTGAGTGATTACTTAGTTCTTTTATGCGTGTTGTTTAAAGGAGTCACTGGCAACCGTTTTGAGAAATTGAATACCAAGTGTTTTGGTATTTATTGCATAAGATATACTCAAATAGAATTTGAATTATTTCAGACCCGGAGAGCTACAAACTTGTGTTAAGGTCGTAGATTCTGAAATATTACTTTCTTATGTTTCTTTTTTTGGATGCATATTTAATTAATCCTTGTTTAGAGGACTCCATTGGCTTTAAATGTAAATTTTCTATCCTGATTATGCTTTATTATTCCCTCGCCCCCCCATCTGTTTGGTTAAGGATGACTGACCTTTGGCAGACGATGTGGGCAGCAGACCAAACGGTGGCATGGACCAAATGGATCGATGCTGAACCAAAGTCGTCTTTTAGCCGTTTATTCGGCCCTCTGAGGATTCCTCCGCCTTTTAAAAAATACAATCCTACAATCTTTTCTCCGGATGCCACTCGGATTGAAATAGTCTTTGAGCTACGAGAACAAACCGCTTCCACTCACTTCTACATCCATCATGATCCTTTTATCTACATTACATGTCATTTACTAGGATACTGAAGTGTTTTTTTATTCGCTCTCTTCTTGTTGTTTGTTACATTCCTGCCTCTCCCCCTTCTGACAGTTAATGGGGATTTTGACCCCGAGATGTCTTGCTGTTTGTTGTTCCTAATAAGTCAATCTGCATGCGTGTGTGTGTGTGTGTGTGAGTACAATCTGCCGGCGTCTTGCTGTTTGTTGCTCTAGTTGTGAACCTCAAGAGCGTCCGTCTGATTCATCGGCTCGTTGATTACCCGTTGCCGTGGCAACCCTCACAGAAGTGCTTCTCGATAAAGGAGCATTTCTCTAATTAAAGAAGAAAAAAAAAGCACGGGGTTTGGTTCCCGAGGAATTCCTCTGCGCTGCTCCAGAGCGGAAATACACTGCTCCCCTTCTCTACACACACACACACACACACACACACACACACACACACACACCACGTGGATTGCTAAAAGCTACATTTACATGTGCAGTTATTCCCTGCTGGTGCCACTCTGAGAGCATCCGATGCAGCTTCCTCTTCGGTCCGATTCCTGCGCTTCCTGGGAGTGTTTTGGACGCCCCGCTGTGAGCAATCATAATCGGAGAGCTCACAACGCGGCAGCGGCAGCGAAAGTAAGTTGCGGTTTGCCGGCGTGACCTCGCTCGCAGGGAAGAAAAAAAAGAAGGATTTAGTGCAGCTGCAACGCCACAATCAGAATACACAGGTTCCAAAGGGCTCACTCGGCTCCTTTCTGTAAGTGACGGGATCAACAGTGGTATTACTCGTATTACTTTTCAAAACAGCAAATCAAGTATTTTCCTTGTAGTCTCCTTGGAGACGAGGAGAGAGCGACTGGAGGGGTCTCCGGCTTCAACGTGATCCATCTTCTCCGTCCCTTATCTTTCACTTTTAGCATCAGAGCAAAGGTCAGTCTGCCTGGCCCATGGTGTTAGAATCGCTCACCAGGCTGGGATGAAGGTGTGTGTGTGTGTGTGTGTGTGTGTGTGGACAGAGTGGTACCTTTGAGCCAGGCAGCGCTGCTGGGGGGGTAAAGGAACATCACAAGGTAACACACCTGGAGTGAGTGTTGATGATGAGAGACGTGTTAACTGATGGAGGAGGGATCACAGCGCCTGTGTTTACGCTCACTTTCCTTTATCGCCGTCTCCCACACGCACAAACACACACACACACACACACGCACACACACACACACACAGACTCACACGTCCTCGCTGAGGAATGAGATAATGACAGGAGGAGGATAAGGAGAGGAGCCCTGCTGAGTGAGGACATGCAGGAGAAAGCACAAGAGTGTGTGTGTGTGAGTGTGCGTGTGTGTGTGTGTGTGTGTGTATGTGAGTGAGTCCTACTCGGCCTGGGCTCAGCGGGGGGTGTTACAGCTAAAGAAAACAGAAGGGTTTTTCACACTTTAGAAGGCAACAAACAACACACACACAGACACACACACACCCACACACACAGACACACACACACACACACCCACACACACACACAGAAGAAGCAGGAAGCTTGCTGACAAGATATTCGGCCCTAAAACAAAAGAAGAGCGCCGCCTTGAAGCAAATCAAAAAAATACAAACAAATAATAATGGCCTGTGTGTGTGTGTCTGTGTGTGTGTCTGTGTGTGTCTGTGTGTGTGCGTGTGTGCGTGTGTGTGTGTGTGTGTGTCTGTGTGTGTGCGTGTGTGTGTGTGTGTGTGTTTACAGGTGTGAAAAGGATTAAATCTTTTAATTAGCTGTGCTGTTTTAAAAAGGGATCTGAAATTGCAACACAAACAAAATGGTGGCGCCCCCCCACCGACAACCAAAACACACATTTCACCCCTGACCTGAACCCATGTGAGCCCTGTGTGGGGGGGGGCTAAGGGGGGGGTGGGGTGGAGGTGTTTATTTATTGATCCCAGTCTGTCTGCCTGAAATCTGTTAAAAGTAGAAGTGTGATTATGGGCCTCAGCAGCAGAAACTAGAGCATCATTGGCATCTCATGGTTGCTTCTTGTGGGTTTGATGGGGGGGTCGGAGTGGGGGGCGGGGGGGGGGGTCAGAGGCAGCCTGACTGCACTGGAAGAAATGAAGCCTGAAAGCCGCATTCTTTTCTTCGGGGTGTATTTCTAACTTTTTCATTCTTTCATGTACGAATCATTCCGTTTAGCATTATTGTGTCCGTGTAGTTACGTGAAATAAATACAAAGAGGGTTTGTGTGACACTTGAAGTCGGTTCAAGTGTCGGCAGGAAGTGTCGCTTCGCCGTGACAGAGGACACTGTGGCTCCGTTGATTCTTCCATCTACGCCGTCTTGGGATCCCCATTCGCTCGCTACAGAGAAGAGCGAGAGTTGGTAAAGTTGAACATTGGATGTTTTGAAGGCTTTCTCATGGAAAAACAAGTCGGAGGTTGGTTTCAGTGACAAAATGAAAGGTCATCGCAGTAAGGGATCATCAGAAGGCCAGAAACAAAAAGCCCCCCCCCCCGACCCATTCCTCAACTGCTGTGTGACCCGATTCCGCCCAATGAAAAGGTAGAAAGACGCAGGAAGAGGACGCGCTGCGAGACGGGAGGACAAAAACGAGAATTCTGATGCTGTGAAATCAGTAATCAATATTTGGAGAGACACGGCGACAGGAAGAGAGGAGAGAGAGATACCGTTTGACTTGTATCACCACAGGCTGCTTCTCTCCCCGGGTTGTTGTGATGGCCACGTGGGGGGGGGGGGACGCTGCACACACACAGAGAGGAGGCCAATGCACAGCGAGGACTCTGATTAGCCGAGAGGAGAATGTGGGAGGCGGCTGACGCTCAGCATTGTGCGGCTGATTAAAGCGTGGCCGTCCACTGATTGCTATGCAGCTCGTCTCCGCCGCCGCCAACTCGCGCACAAGGCCGCCCTCTGTCTCCCTGTCTCCCTGCCTCCCTGCCTCTCTGCCTCTCCGCCTCTCCGCCTCTCTGCGTCCACACATCTCGACTCTCTTCAATTCTCCGTCTTTGCCTCAGCAAACCGCCCAATCACCTCCCTGCCTCGCCTCCGTCCAGATCTCCAGCCTCTCTGCTGTTATCAACTATCAACGGACGGGGAACCCCCGCTGGTCTGCTGCTCTCCAAACCCAGCTCCGCCCCTTCCCTCTTTTAGACCATCCCCGACCCCCCCCCCCCCCCCAGCTCAGTTACCGTGCCGACGGTCCCGAATTGAATTACCGCAGAGCGGGTGTGATGATCCAGCGGGCCACTTATTGGTCACCGCAGCGGAGACGAGGGGGGGGGGGGGGGGGGGCAGAGAAACGGGGTGAGATGTTAAATATGAGGGAAAGAGCTCCAGACGTGGGTTAAAGAATGAAACGGCACTCCCCCCCCGAGTGAGGATCAAGGTGGAACATGAGGGTAGGAACTTTATCCACAAACAAGAAGCAAATTGGAACAAGAATATTATCGTTTTCATTTGGGGAATCAGTTTTTATCATGAAACTAGAAAAGGAAGCCGTTGTGCAATTGCCCCATCAGAACAAATCTTGACTTGAATGTCTCGTCTTTACAAAAGATCTTCATTCAAATGTCTAATCACAAAAGATGTTTCTCTCCTCAAACAATCGTCACGAGGAAGCCGCTGTGCTTCCCAAAGTTCCTCGAATGCTCTTTGTAACCAAAAACAACCATTTGTTTCTGCTTAATTGTTGAATGAAATTATTCATTTTTTTTGGTGAAACTCAAGTTACAGCTGTGCTGATCTTTTATGTTAACGTTTAAAACAAAACAAAAAACTCATCAAAATATGTTGTTTTTTTAACCCAGACCTAAAAAAGAAAGAACCAAGTGACTCATTGGCATCTCTCGGGTGATAATGAGGAAAGAATGCGCTGGGCTTTTTAATGGCAACGTTAATTGGCAGCTGGAAAAATAGCTCCACAGTTTGATCCTGATGCTTTAATAAGTCACAAAGCTCTTTCCAAACCAAACATATGCAATTTACATTTATATCTACTAATGAGTTTTAAAAAAATACGCCATCGGAATAAGAATAAGAGATGGCTGCCGCGCATTCCAACCCAGTCTCCAAAAAAAGCGTGAAATGGCTACGTTGGTCCACCGTGATAAACGTAGTCATGTCACGTTTTCCCCCAAAATAACGTTACTATGTTACGTTTCTTTTGGCCCATTCATTTACATTGCTTTGCAAATAGGTCACGTGACTATCAAGTTTCCCGTTAGTGAAAAGAAAAACATGGCGGACGGTCAGCATAATCTCCGTGAAAAACACAATATTTTAAGAAAGCATCAGCATTTGTATGCATTTCGATGGCATTTCTAGCGAGAAGTATGCGTTATTCTTTCATAATCTTCTATCAGAGACTGTAGAAGACCTTCCGTTTATTCGTTTCTGCGAAGATTTGAGTGTCCCTTTGGGAAAGCGTGGCTACGCAACGCCTTTAACGGCGCATTATTAAAAAAACACTTCCAGTGGGGGCGTTACCGTAAAGAAGCGTTCAGCCTTAAAGCCACTAATCGCCAAACAAAACAAACTCAAAGCACTCGAATCACATTATGACTTTTTAAACATAAATTCCGTTATTTTTATGAGTTTTCAATGAAAGAATGCATCATTTCCGGGGGTAGGCATGCCCGGGACATCCCGAATTATGGGCAATTTTGATTTGTCCAGCTTTTTGACAGCTCCAGTCCCGACTTCCAATCACAGCCTCCTAAATCAATGACGCGCCTAAAACTCTCGGTTCGAACATTACGTCTTGTTTACATGGGAAAGGGGGGCGGGGCTTCGCCCTCAGAGCGGAGCGTCATTTCTCGCTCCACACGTCTCCTCTTTTTACTGGCCAGGAAAACGGGCGATCTATCCCACGTGGGTCTGGCTCCATTCCATTGGCTCTGACGAATCCACGGAGAGGCGGGACTTATCATTTGCCCGGCAAACGGAGAGATTTGAACTCCATTGCTTGCCCTGTGCGTGAAGTGGCCGTGAGGCCTCCACTAAAGTCTCTCTCTATTTGTTCTGCTTTACTCAATAAAAGTAAAACCTTTACAGATATACTGTACACACACTAGGCTAACATAACGGAGATTCCAGGCTTCGTCCTTTATGTTTTATGGGGATAAAGCCCCAGTAAGTAGTTTTTTCCCAAGCAAATCTGAGTTTCTTCTTTTTTTGTGTGTCCCATACAAATATCAAAATATATATACTGATTTTCACATCCAAACACACTCACTTATGTTCCCTTTTATCATGACAACAAGAAATTTCAAGATAAACCTTTTGCTTTCATAAATCATACAGTTTTAGTGTGTAAATGCCCAGCAGTGTACGGTCCGAGGGCCCCTATCCGGCCACTTGTTAGATGGGTTTGATGGGTTACCGACTAAAATATATGCCCCCACCCCCTAACTTGATTTAGGTCTGTTGCCTCAGGGTAACTTGTAAATATAATAAGTCAAACAAGCAATGTAAGCATTAAGAAAGTAGTGCATTTTGAGCACATTAACCACAAATGGATTCAAACATAAATTCAAAAATATTAAACAAAGAAATTAAATGACCAACACTGTATGTACAAAATCCACATACAAAACATAAACTTAAAGGGCTTGTTTGTGTCAAATTTTATGGCATACACATTCAACTGGCCTACAATAACCTGAAGAATGTCTTAAAATACTGAAGGGGGGGACATGATATCATTAGATATGTTATGCCAGAGGGAGCACAGAATGTATTGTGGGGTGTTCAACAAGGAGGATTTTCAACCTCTACTATGTCTCCATCCTCATCTTGATCGACAGACTCACTGTCACTATCATCAGACATGCGTTATCCTAGTTTTAGTGTGTAAATGCAATTTCCAGCATGAGACCTAAAAAACGCCTACAGGAATAAAACAGATACAACTTGCTTGTTTGACTTATTATATTTACAAGTTTCCCTGAGGCAGTTAGGGGGTGGGGGCATAAATTTTAGTCAGTAACCCATCCAACCCATCTTGAAACTCAGTCGAAGGAGTCTAACGCCGGAGTCACAGGGTGCAACAAAACTCTGTAGTGAAAAAAGTGAAGGCCGAGGCATGCTGGGTGAAGTGCGATCCCGGCCCTTTTGGGACAGTGTTGTGCCTGAACGCGTTCATTGAACGATAGTTCATAAACTTGTTGATATTTTGGGCGAACGTGAACTCAACGTACTGTATTAATGCCCGATGAACGTCACTGTTCTCGTTCATTCTGGTGTCTATGAACGGCGCGTTCGTTCAGCTTAACATCGTTCAATGGGGTACCAGATTTCTATAGAAAACACACCATAAACGCGCATTAATAAGTGTAGCAAAGAGGCGGCGTATAATAATTTTAAAGAGTTTATGAAGTTACTGACAAGGTCGGTGAGGATGGGAGGAATCTGACCTTTCTTTGCAAACATTTGCACCTTAATGATTACTGTCCTGTTTTTCTTTTTATAATACCTTATTTAAAAAAGACCATTCAAGCAGCATGTGTTTGAGAATGTAGTGTAGGGGTAAACTCTGCAACTGCTGCTAGTGTGGAGTGAATAGACAGCAACATAGAATCAAAGAATCATTAGGGAAATGCTGTCCCCTCAATGCTAATGTAAACCCTGGTTGGATAAGGATTCAAATTGGATAAGAAGATTAAATCTGATGCATCGCTTCAGTGTTAAAACTGATAAAATAATTGCTGTCTGTGGTTCTGGGCTGTGGCAATAATTTAAAAAAAAAATAGCTCGCAGCAACGTATGGAAAAAAAGAACTGAACTAGTTCATTTTTTGGAACCGTGAACTTAGTTCAAATATTTTGAATTATGAACTGAACTAGTTCCTTTTTAAAATTTGTAAACTAAACTTTGAACTAGTTAATGTAGAAAGTAAACTTTCCCAACACTGGCTATAGGACCCCGGAAGATGATGAACTATGCCTGGGAAGGGCGAAGCCATGCCGGTACGAGCATGATGTGCAAATTAGTCGTCAGATCAAAGTATAGTAGTGATAGACTAATCGAACCATCTAACAAGTGGCCCGATAGAGGCCCTCGGACCGTACACTGCTGGGCATTTACACACTAAAACTGTATGATTTATGAAAGCAAAAGGTTTATCTTGAAATTTCTTGTTGTCATGATAAAAGGGAACATAAGTGAGTGTGTTTGGATGTGAAAATCAGTATATATATTTTGATATTTGTATGGGACACACAAAAAAAGAAGAAACTCAGATTTGCTTGGGAAAAAACTACTTACAGGGGCTTTATCCCCATAAAACATAAAGGACGAAGCCTGGAAGTCTCCATTATGTTAGCCTAGTGTGTGGACAGTATATCTGTAAAGGTTTTACTTTTATTGAGTAAAGCAGAACAAATAGAGAGAGACTTTAGTGGAGGCCTCACGGCCACTTCACGCACAGGGCAAGCAATGCAGCTCCGTTTGCCCGGAAAATGATAAGTCCCGCCTCTCCATGGATTCGTCAGAGCCAATGGAATGGAGCCAGACCCACGTGGGATAGATCGCCCGTTTTCCTGGCCAGTAAAAAGAGGAGACGTGTGGAGCGAGAAATGACGCTCCGCTCTGAGGGCGAAGCCCCGCCCCCCTTTCCCATGTAAACAAGACGTAATGTTCGAACCGAGAGTTTTAGGCGCGTCATTGATTTAGGAGGCTGTGATTGGAAGTCGGGACTGGAGCTGTCAAAAAGCTGGACAAATCAAAATTGCCCATAATTCGGGATGTCCCGGGCATGCCTACCCCCGGAAATGATGCATTCTTTCATTGAAAACTCATAAAAATAACGGAATTTATGTTTAAAAAGTCATAATGTGATTCGAGTGCTTTGAGTTTGTTTTGTTTGGCGATTAGTGGCTTTAAGGCTGAACGCTTCTTTACGGTAACGCCCCCACTGGAAGTGTTTTTTTAATAATGCGCCGTTAAAGGCGTTGCGTAGCCACGCTTTCCCAAAGGGACACTCAAATCTTCGCAGAAACGAATAAACGGAAGGTCTTCTACAGTCTCTGATAGAAGATTATGAAAGAATAACGCATACTTCTCGCTAGAAATGCCATCGAAATGCATACAAATGCTGATGCTTTCTTAAAATATTGTGTTTTTCACGGAGATTATGCTGACCGTCCGCCATGTTTTTCTTTTCACTAACGGGAAACTTGATAGTCACGTGACCTATTTGCAAAGCAATGTAAATGAATGGGCCAAAAGAAACGTAACATAGTAACGTTATTTTGGGGGAAAACGTAACATGACTACGTTTATCACGGTGGACCAACGTAGCCATTTCACGCTTTTTTTGGAGACTGGGTTGCGCATTCGGCATACGTTTGTGTTTCCGTCTCTGGTGAGATGTTCAAAAAAACGTCGGTCATCACTGAATCGGCACAAAATAGTGCCGTGTGCAGCCTCACCTGTGCAGGTGTTAATACTTTAAACTGAGCTGTGACGTGGTGCAGCAAAGCAGGGAAAACATCTTTTTCCCAGTTGAAACCGATTGTTCAGGCTCTTCACGAGAGGAGACCCCCACCCTCTGTAGCCCCCCCCCCCCCCCCCCCCCCCCCCCCTCCAATGAGCTCATTGGGAGAGCGACGCGCGTTCAGGTAAAGAAACGGCGGCTTCAGGTAACCCTTCCCTCCGTTTAACCCTTGTTCTCCTCCGTTGGCGGGCGATCGCTGAGGACCGCCACCAGCGTGCAGGCCACGCCGTGGTGGTCATGTGACTCTACGAAAGGGAAGCCGGGTGAGGGGCCTCGGGGCGGCTTAGAGGATTCTGATGAGGAACAGAAGGCCAGAAGCTTTTGGTCTCCTGACGAGCGGTCCCCGAGTGGTGAACCTCCTCCTGAACATTAGGACCAGGATTATTTCTGGAGTAACCGGAGCGTCGTCGCTCACTTCCCTGCTCTGATGGAAGTGTGAAGCTCACTGCATCACACCGACAAATCTAGTCCGAGAGAGCTTCAGGAGCTTCGGGCAGTGTAGTACACTAGTGTGTGTGTGTGTGTGTGTGTGTGTGTGTGTGGAACTGACAAAGTGTGTCACATTACCAATGAGTACAACCACAAAAGCTGCTCTCGGTAGTGAGATGCTGGACTGGAGGCGGCGAAGGTCCAGCTATCGTCTTACACGAGGACTTTTCGTGTCAAAACAATAAACAAAAGAACCTGGCCCGGGACAGGAAGTGACCTCGGGCAGTCAGACTGGAGACGGAGAGTTTGGACCTTTAGTAGAAGGGTTTCAACCCTGGCTCCTCACCTGAGAGGAAGGTGAGCACGTACGAGCGGTTTGGAGGAGGAGAAAGAACCACAGAGCTAATGGTCACTTTTACATCTCTGCAAAAGAATCAAAGAAGTGAGGAGTTTGTGTTATGGATGAGCAGTCAATGATTTCAAATATATAAGATCCATTTCAATCTATATGCAGGCCAGAGACACTGAAATAGAGTCCCCGTGAGCAGAAAATAGACCTTTGTCTTCAGGTCATAACGTCATTCGGCATAATATTACCACCTTGTGTTAGCCATGGAAAAGGAAGGTCTCTACAGGAGGTCTGCTGTTTCCAAAATACACACAAAGAGGTCTGAACAGCGAGACCAGGAGGAGTCATCCGTTCATCCAGCTCCCACAGCTACAGGAGGGAGGAGCAGAGGACCACCGACCTGCTGCATGTCCGTCAAGTCGCCCAAGATCAGGTTTATGAGAACTGGCTCCATGGCGGCGTCACAACGTAGAGCTGAAACACCTGATCAGACACTAACAGGTGTTGACGTGTGCTCCTTACTGACGCTCACCTCTTGTTTTGACATTTGGGGGGGTGGGGGGGGGGGGGGGGGGGGTTTCCTGTGAAAACATCAAACGTCCAAAAATGTGAGCCAGAAGAGTTTAAAGGTCCAAACACTTCAATAACATCCCGAATGCCTCCATGAGCTTTAATTCAACACCATTACGAGATGGAGAGAGTCGCTGAGTGATGCTGAGGTTACCCCCCCCCCCCTTTCTTTCTCGTTGGCCAACTCTTGCCCCGCCCTCCACAGGCCCCTCCTCACCTCTCATTGGCTGCCTGGGAGATTCTAAACCTGCTCTAGCAGCGGTTGGACACTGCTCTCAGCCAATGACGAAAGAGCAACTGTTGCACTCACGTATCCCCCCCCCCCCCCCAAACACCCCACACTGCAGGGCTCGATGTGCTGCAGCCTCTCAGTCCGAAGCACTGAGAGGCATCACAATATGAATAAAAATGACAAAACTTCTAAATTACATAAAAAAACAACTGAACCGCAGAAATGCTTTTTTTTAAACGAGGAATCAGGAAAAAAAAATGTTTCTCTTCTGCCAGTAAAGTGATTGTTGAAATCTCATTTCACTTAATATCCACATTCCGTGTTGGAAACGTATCCTCACAGTCCCATGATCACCGATATGACAAAACATTTCATGATTCATTGACTATAAGAAGCCCGGAATATGTATGGAGAAGATAAATTACTCTCGTTTCCAACGCCCTCCATCGGCGGCAACGTCCCCGTGTGTCTCCCCCCCCCCCCTCCCCCTCTCTCTCTCTCTCTCTCTCTCTCTCTCTCTCTCTCTCTCCGCTGCTGCTGCGCGCTCGTTCAGTTTCCCTCACACAGCTTCCGAAGCTCCTGGAGAGAGGACGGATAAACGGCTCTGACGGATTTTGATACCCGAAGGAGGGAGGGATGCTCCGGTGATTTCCCTCTTTTCCTCCCCCGACACCAGCACCACCAGCACCACCAGCACCTCCAGCACCTCCAGCCCCGCTCCTCTTCGTCCCTTCGACCCCGGGATCGAGGCTACACTACAGCTGCTGTCATTTTCTTTTTCCATCTCCCCCCCCCCCCCTCCCCTTTTCGCCCCTGCGCTCCAGAAAGAACATTTGGGGTTTGGTTTTTTCTTCTTTGGCTGCCCTCCTCTTCTCCAAGCAAACAGAATCCCGGCCGGGTTCCCCTCGGTGGATGTTGGACATCGGAGGAGAGAAGCAGTACTTGTTGAGAGAAGTGACCGTTTTCGTCTGGCTTGCATGTATTTGGGGGGATTTCCTTGGAGAGGCGGAGTGCGCACGGAGTGTCTCACTTCCAAGGTAAGGACCGAGTTAACGGACTACGATACCCCCCCCCCCCCCCCATCACCCCTTCGGTGCAGAGGCTTTTTCCGCCGGAGTGAACTGTTTCGGTTCCCTGGATGCTGGGGACACGGTGGCCTCACACGCACACACACACGCACACACTTTATATCTATAAAACGGTCACTGTGAGAGGATGTCGGACCCCCTCATTTGAGACCGGAGAACCCCGCAGAGCCGTTGCGCATTTGGCGATGGACACCTGGGGGCAGCGGGTATTTATTGCGCAGACTTTTCTCTGCTCAACGGCCGCAAACAAAGTGACTGCTTGTTTTTTCCTTCTTGTCTTCCAGCAGAGTATCTTCCTTTTTGTGCGCTTCTTGGCGCGTGTGCGTGCCTTCGTGTGCGCGTGCGTCTGGACACGTAGAGCCGCTAACCGTCGGTACGGGCTCCCTCCTTCTCTCCCTCGCTCTCCCTCGCTCTCCCTCGCTCCTGCGCCTCGGTGCCTCTCCCGTTGTCTCCGCGTTACGGCGACGCACAACTTTTCTTCGGATCCGTGTGTGTGTGTGCGCGCGCGTGTGCGTGTCACGGTCAGATCGCAGCGTTTCAAGGTAAAAATGGGAGAATCGCTTTCATGACCACGTTTCCCAAGAGGCGACAAGTCGTTACTTTTTGGGTCTGCGTTGGTTCGGCCGCGTCCCATTTAGTGTTTGCTCCTTAAACACCCCAGAGGAGCGACTCCTGTTCCCTGAGACGTCGCCTCCTGCGTCGCCCGTCGTCGCCTTGGTGGGATGAAGATCGAGTTTGTGTGAATCCGCGCCAGCACCCGTGAAGCTGCACAAAAAATAGAACGCATCACGCGCTTTAATCGCGTCCTGTCGGGTCCACATCACCTCCCCTCAGTCCTCATCACCTTCCCTTAGTCCTCATAATCTTCCCTTAGTCCTCACCACCTCCTCTTAGTCCTCATCACCCCCCCCCCCCCTTAGTCCTCATAACCTCCCGTTAGTTCTCATCACCTCCTCTTAGTCCTCATAACCTCCCCTTAAACCTCAACCTCATCACCTTCCCTTAGTCCTCATCACCCCCCCCCCCCCCTTAGTCCTCATAACCTCCCGTTAGTTCTCATCACCTCCTCTTAGTCCTCATAACCTCCCCTTAAACCTCAACCTCATCACCTTCCCTTAGTCCTCATCACCTCCTCTTAGTCCTCTTGCAGGATTCATATGGGCATGGATTATTGCGCTGCCACAGACTCGTTTTCAGGGAGGAGTTAGTTAGATATCGGTGTTAAATTCGAGCAGTTCTTCAAAGGGGGGGGGGGGGAGAGGGGGGGAGAGGGGGGAGAAAGGCGTTGACTGGAGGGCTGTGCACTCTTTTGGTATTCATGGCACAACTCAAGATTGCTGCTCTCAAGCAGGCAATAATATCTCCCCCGCCTCTCTCTCTCCTCACCTCTCTCCGTCCCTCTGTCTCCCACACCCTGTTGCTCTGAAACACCCCCCCCCCCCCCTGCACCTCCTCTGTACCTCTCCTCCACTTCTGCATTTAATGCCTCTCCCACGCTCCCCGTCTGCTCCTTCTCCCATCCCTCACGCCTGCCTCTCTACCCCCTCAGTCTTTGGGGAGCCATTGAGTGAATAATTTGCGGTTGTTGTATTTTATTCAACAGTGTTTTTCTTACCGCAGGGGGGGGGGGCTGCTTTTTCCATTGTGTATTTAAAAAGATAGATTTTAAACCCCTGCGACGTAGCAGGTCCGGTGGGTTGTGAAGGGACACATGTGTGCGTTTCAGCCTTGTTGTGGGTCTCCTTGTGTTTTCCTGTCAGCTCCTTATTCGGCCTCCTTGCGTTTTGCTAATTAGCCGACGGACCAGGAGACATCGCCCAGAACTCCTCCTTCCTTCTTCACTTCCCCTTTTTCGTTGCATGAGTTAACTCTGTGGTTCAGTGGCCACTCAGAAGGCGCATCAGAAGAAGACCAGGCTCACCATCCCGCCTCCTCCTGCACTCAAAGGGCTTCTTCTTGTTGGTAAATAGCAACAAAGCGGCCTAACTTTCGCCCGACTCACTAATTAGTTCTCCGAGCCACAGTGTCTCTGTGATGTGGTTTGAGAAGAGGACCGGAGGTGGGGGGGTGGGGGGGGGGGGGGGGGGGGGGT